>NC_092382.1:32740061-32945061 GCF_030028105.1 Mobula birostris | reverse complement strand
CCTCCACCACCCGCACGTGATGGCCGATGTTTGCAGAGTCTGTGGAGTACAACACAGTCACTGACCAGGACTCACCAGGACTATTCTACGAGAATTTACGACCACCACCTACCCCACCCCCATACCCAACAACCGCTTTCACCCTGAGGGCGAATGGCAGCAAGGAAAAGGAGGAATAGCGCCACCCGCTTTCCCCGCCACTGGCAAATCTGCCTGACCTGCTTGTATCATGGTGTGGGTCAGATTCCGGGAACCCGCAACCTGACAGCATCTTGGGGATCACCTTTCCCAGACAGGATCTGACAGTTTAAGGAGTGAGCCCAACAGAAACCTCTCAACGAGAGGTTTGGTAAGGGAGGGGTGTTAAATTCCAGCCTTGCCAATAACACAACGACCCATCCCTTAAAAAATAACAAGCACTCCCCACCACACTTTGATGACAATGTTCTTCTTCTAATCCTTTTCCTGCTGACCATTTCTCGCGGAGATATGTCTCACGGAGTGATAAGCTCACTCTGCAATCTATCAACCCACTTTGATATTGGAAAAATCAGCCAACCTCCCTGACCACAAGAGACCGAGAAGCTCACCCCGTACTGCTAAGTCTGCCTGCTCCTCACTCAGCCGAGGGCATGTTTAAAATCAGAATCATCACTGGAAAAGATTCTTAAAGGTAGGATCTCTGGGCATTTAGAGAGTCATGGTCTGATCAGGGGCAGTCAGCATGGCTTTGTGAAGGGCAGATCGTTTCTAACAAGCCTGATAGTGTTCTTGGAGGAGGTGACCAGGCATATAGATGAGGGTAGTGCACTGGATGTGATCTATATGGATTTTAATAAGGCATTTGACAAGGTTCCACACGGTAGGCTTATTCAGAAAGTCAGAAGACATGGGATACAGGGAAGTTTGGCCAAGTGGATTCAGAATTGGCTTGCCTGCAGAGAGCAGAGGGTCGTGGCGGAGTAAGTACATTTAGATTGAAGGATTGTGACTAGTGGTGTCCCACAAGGATCTGTTCTTGGACCTCTGCTTTCCGTGATTTTTATTAACGACCTGGATGTGGGGGTAGAAGGGTGGATTGGCAAGTTTGCAGCCGACACTAAGGTTGGTGTTGTGGTAGAGAGTGTAGAGGAGTGTCAAAGATTGCAGAGGGGCATTGATAGGTTGCAGAAGCGGGCTGTTAAGTGGCAGATGGAGTTCAACCCGGAGAAGTGTTAGGTGGTACACTTTGGAAGGACAGACTCCAAGGCAGAGTACAAAGTAAATGGCAGGATAATTAGTAGTGTAGAGGAGCAGAGGGATCTGGTGGTGCATGTCCACAGATCCCTGAAAGTTGCCTCACAGGTGGATAGGGTAGTTAAGAAAGCTTATGGGGTGGTAGCTTTCATGAATAGAGGGATAGAGTTTAAGAGATGCGATGTAATAATGCAACTCTATATAACTCTGGGTAGGCCACACTTGAACTACTGTGTCCAGTTCTGGTCGCCTCAGTATAGGAAGGATGTGGAAGTATTGGAAAGGGAACAGAGGAGACATAAAAGGCGACTTCATATTTTCTGCATAAGGAACATTGCAAAAGTGGGCTGAATCAGTGACTCGGATTGATAGTCATTTTCTGAGCCCAGTCACGCAGTAATCAGGAGTCAACTCAGGGTTTCAGCACCGTTTTCTGTTTTATTGCATTTATTATTCAGCAGTAAAGCGCGGAGCTGTCGCTTCGGGCCTTTCAACGACCGATGACAAGCCCGGTTAACAGAGAAGATTTACAAGGACGTTGCCCGGATTGGGGAGCATGTCTCATGAGAACAGGTGGAGCGAAATTTGTTTTTTATCCCTGTAGCGACGGTGGGTGAGAGGTGACCTGATAGAGGTGTATAAGATCATGAGGGTCATTGATCGTGCGGATAACTAGAGGCTTTTCCCCAGGGCTGAAATGGTTATCACGAGAGGGCATAGCTTCATGGGGCTTGGAATTAGGTAGAAGTGGAGTGGGAGAGTTAATATTTTCACATAGGGAGGTATGGGGTCGTGAAATGCACTCCCAGCGAAGTCTTTTTTGCCAAAGCTGAAGTGGATAACATAATGGAGCATAGGTTTATTGTTCTTGGAAGTAGGAACAAGGAGAGGTCAGGGGTACGTTTTTCACACAAAGAGTGTTGGGTGCGTGGAATGAACTGCCAGCGAAGGCGGAGACAACGGGTCTTTTAAGAGACTCTGAGATTGGCAGATAGAGTTCAGAAACATAGAGAGCTGCGCGGTAGGCTAATTCCTGGCAGTTTCTACAGTAGGTGACCTGGTCGGCACAACCTTGCGGGCCGAAGGACCTGTAATGTGCTGTGGATTTCTTTTGTTCTATGTTTTATGTTCTACGTCCTAACGCTCAGCTCATCACGGGACAATTTACAATGACCAATTCACCTTCCTGGACTCTGGATACTGAGATCTGCAGATTTCTTACAGCTGACGCCGGACTTGATCTCCGAACTCCCCTATGCTAACTACACCTGAATTGAATAGGTTTAAGATGTCTTGCCATATAAATCACATAACGCAGCACATAATCAACTGGTAACGTGGTAAGAATAGATCACGAACGGTATGGAGATTCGACCAGCGGTCATTTTATGAAAATCCCCTGACACGCCAAAGCACCAGTCTGGGTTGATGCGAACCAAGTAAGCTGCTACGATAAAAACGAGTCAAAATCTTCTGTGTTGCCTTTGTCGTGAGGCTGGCACTCGCGGAGGAGATTTAATGGAGACCCGGAGGACGATTAAAAGAAAAAAAACAATGAACGATGGCCTTTTCCTCAATTGCTGTCCATTCTCTGGGCCAATTCACGTTCCGACCATCGTCTTCCCTGTACCAGTGACGTCATCTGCGGAAACAATACCCAATTCATGTTGACAACGTCAGCAACCAGAAGGTCCGGCTGCTGGTAAGGACAAATACGAGTGATGATCTCAGAATCTGTGTCCAACATCGTGACAATGCAACCTCATTTAATATGTTTTTCATATTGTTATAGGCCCAGGAAAGTTGTTCCTTTCATATCAATATATCACTGGGCGATGCCACCTGACTCCAATCTTGCACTGTTATAAACCATATAACCATATCACAATTACAGCACGGAAACAGGCCATCTCGGCCCTTCTAGTCCGTACCGAGCTCTTACTCTCACCTAGCCCCACCGACCGGCACTGGGTCCATAACCCTCCATTCCCTTCCTGTTCATATATCTATCCAATTTAACTTTAAACGACAACATCGATCCTGCCTCAGCCTCTTCTGCTGGAGGCTCGTTCCACACAGCTACCACTCTCTGAGTAAAGAAATTCCCCCTCGTGCTACCCCTAAACTTTTACCCTTTAACTCTCAACACATGTCCTCTTGTTTGAATCTCCCCCACTCTCAATGGAAAAAACCCATCCACGTCAACTCTAACAATCCCCCTCAGATTTTTAAACACCTCTATCAAGTCCCCTCTCAACCTTCTTCGCTCCAAAGAATAAAGACCTGATTTGTTCAACCTTTCTCTGTAACTTAGGAGATGAAACCCAGGCAACATTTTCGTAAATCTCCTCTCTACCCCCTCAATTTTTTGACATCTTTCCTATAGTTCGGTGACCAGAACTGTACACAATACTCCAAATTTGGACTCACGAATGCCTTATACAATTTCAACATTACATCCCAACTCCTATACTCAATGCTCTGATTTATAAAGGCCAGCATATCAAAAGCTTTCTTCACTACCCTATCCACATGAGATTCCACCTTCAGGGAACTATGCACCGTTATTCCTTGATCCCTCTGTTCTACTGCTCTCTTCAATGCCCGACCATTTACCATGTATGTCCTATTTTGATTATTCCTACCAAAATGTTACACCTCACATTTTTCAGCATTAAACTCCATCTGCCATCTTTCAGCACACTCTCCTAACTGGGCTAAATCTCTCTGCCAGCATGGAAAACCTACTTCATTATCCCCAACTCCACCTATCTTAGTATCATCTGCATACTTACTAATCCAATTTACCACCCCATCAGACAAATCATTAATATATATGACAAACAACATTGGACCCAGTACAGATCCCTGAGGCACACCGCTACACACCGTCCTCCAATCTGACACGCAGTTATCCACCACTACTCTCTGGCGTCTCCCATCTGGCCACCGCTGAATCCATTTTACTACTTTGATATTGATGCCTAACGATTGTACCTTTCTAACTAACCTTCCGTGTGGAACTGTTGCTTGCCTGTAGACTGCTAATCACAGAGTGGCTATTACACGCGCACAACCATGGCCCTGTACGGCTCATAGGCTTGGAATTAGTGCATACGTTTCCTTTGCACGTTGTCTTATGTATCAGTGGCACAATATTCCATTCACATACCTCTTCAGATCACTGTAAACAGATCGATCGTCCAGGACAAGTCCCTGTTAACGCAAGGATATCAGCATGGTTAGCAATAATTATTTAAAAAAATAAAATCATTTTGTGACAGAGGGGAGCTACAAGAACACGGAAGAATACCTGCGCTTTTTTAATAAATTATGTCTGAAAGTAACACGGAACAGTCGGACCATGATGAAAAGAGGATTCGAGGCAGACAGTCATGATCCCCAAGCGAAAGGACGCATAATCCCTTGTCATTTGCTTCCCTTCCTTTAAGAAGCTCAGAGCGAGATCTGCAATGTTCCAGTCGTCAAAAATAATACCCATAGTAATCTGTAGATTGGAATATCAGTACTAATCCTTCTACTACCTCTTCAGCGGCCCATTTCAGAATGCTGTGGCGCAATTAATCTCGTCCAAATAGTCCAGGGGTTTTGTCTACCTTCATCCCTTCCAGCTTGCCTTGCATCTTCTCCTTATTAACCACTCCCGTGTCCTGACACTGTCATACTGATGGTTTGCTCCACAGTAAAAACTGACACATAATATTTAATGAGTTCATCCACCATTTATTTCTCCCCTACTGTTGCCTCTTCGACTTCATTTTCGCTATCGAATGTCTCACTTCAGGGTCTGTCTCTTACTGTGTGAAGTGGAAAGAATTACTTCAAAAAGGGAGTGACGCAAATACAGTCCTTACCATATAAGTGGAGCTTCCATCTTCTGCATTGTTCCTTCTGCCCTGGAAAGAGAACATGAGGATTCTATTGAGACCTATAACCAAGTGCACAACAGTTGTATTCTGTCTGTCCATATTAAAACCCCGAGAGCATCAATTTCCACATTCTTTGCTGCTTGGAGCAATATTGCACCATCCCCCATTCTACGTACTGCGTGTTTCTGATTCAGTGTGAGAAGAATATTTTTTTTTCTGACATCAGCAAGGCTTCGAAACAGCATTAAGTCATTCGTAAGCATTCAGCAATAAGGATAGTATGATGCATATTTCTGGACGAGGAAATCCCCTTGAGAAACAATCCCCTTGAGAGATTAGTCTGGATCAGAACGTACACGTGACAGAGTGGGGATATGGACTTGTGGCCTCAGGATGCTGACCGTATTTGTTATTTCTCTAAACGTTCACACAGATCATCGCTGATCACAGTCCGGCAGGTGCAGACCTGACCGTGCTTTTCCTCTGTGACTCACCCGCATTGACCGGACATTTATAAAGGATCCTTCATGAAATTTATTCCAGAGTAAGATTTGATTTTGCACAGTGGGAGAATTATGGATTCTGTGGAAAGCACAAATATCTCCAGTGAAGAAAAGCTGCAGATACTGGAAACCGGAGCAACACGCACAAAATGCCGGAGGAAAACAGCATTTGAGATAGCATCAATGGAAGTGAATAAACAGTCGACATTTTGAGCCGCAACCCTCCTGCTGGACTGGAAAGGATGCAGAAAGGCGCCAGAATAAAAAAAAAAGGGTGGGGGAGAGGAAGGTTGTCTATGTTGAATGTGATAGGTGGGCCTGGAGAGTGGAGAAGGTAAGCCGCTGAAGAAAAAGGAATCCGATTACAGAGGAAACTGGACCATGGTAGAAATGGAAGATGGAGAGGCGCCAGGGGGAGTTGACGGGCATGTGAAGAGAAGAGAAATGAGTCCAAGAGAGAATATAAGAAGAGGGAAGTGAACAGAAACACCAGGAGGAAAGGGTCGATGTTCATCCATCTGGTGAGGATCTACTTTGAGGTGTTTTTCCTCAGTTCACTGAAAATGAGAACCGGGGAGATTATCTCTGATCTATATAAATGTCCAATCAGTGCGGAAGGGCCCGATGGACGCCACGGATCATATTACCGATGTTCTTGTCTTCCTTTGCAAAACAATGACTGAGATCATGAACTTAATACAAAGATCCAACCTGTTCATTCCTGGCGAAATTTTCATAGGTTTGCGATGCGTTCACGGTGTTTGTATCCAAGGTGCCTGCGGAACAGAACAGATGTGTCAAAACGGTGAAGAGCATTAAGGGCCGTTGTTAATACAGCAGACAACACTCCGCGCCCTAAACAAAACGCCGGCGATATCATGAGCTACATCCCCTCCAGTTGCCAGAAACAGGTAGTCCCTTGATCAACATGATGAGGAATTAAGTTGAATAAATTACCATACCATCTCTCCGCTGATACTGTAATCTTCAGTTCATAATTTCATCTTTTTTTAACTGGAATACTCAACCATTGGCCGAGATTAAAAACAAACAAACAAACGAACGAGCTGTTTCCGTGCGCTCTGAGATCCCATATTTAAATCCGCTATTTGGATTCCCATGGGCTCAGTAATAGAACAGTTGAAACGGAGTTCACTCACTCTTCCTTCCGGAATTGCTGCTCGTGTCGTGTTTGGATTGTGGTGAACGTTTGATCCTGAATAAACAGAAGCAAAGGTCAAAACATGAATTCGGCAGGGTGTCACTTTCCTGCACCGGTACACCGAATGAGAACGGCTGCTATAATTCCATTTGATAATCTCTTTTTATTCCGTGATACTGCTCCTGTTATTGGATGCCCGATCTACTCGATCCCAACAACAGTGACGAGAATGGGTTAAGGAGAGAAAATAGTTTGGCCTTTCGGACCTCAGCTTTCCAGGAGAAAGCGGCACACGTGTATTGAAGAACACAGCACACTTTCAAACAAATGCTCTCATTTCAGGAAAGCATCGTCGACATGAATGCTTAATGCTGATTCTGTCCACCGATAACCTCTGATCTGTGGAATCATTCCAGAATTACTAATCAATTTTAGCACCCCCCCTGGGAAACTAGTTTTAAAAACAATGCAAACAGATGGACACCAAGCGGTCCCCATTTTTCTTATTAAACAGACCGGACGTGCGGATTGACCAACTGCTCCATTGTGACAGAATATCGACAGTGTAATATTCAATCATAGATCGGTTACCGCACGGGAAGGATTTCAATGGTTGATGGGGATCTCCAGCAATACACTGTTCTTGTTCAATTCCTGAGCTTAGTATATATATCGTCACCAGGTATTCATCCATTTTCTTAATGGCCGCTTCTGATCCGCCTTCAGATCTGCAAGCAAAGCGTTCCAAGTTCCAACAGCAAACCGTTCACTCTCAACTGCAGTGCCTGCCTCTTTCATCTTGTTTCTGTGACCTTTAACCCAGGACTCATTGGTGTTGGAGAGTAATTCCAAACTCTCATATGAACTGTAATATTTATGTGTTTCAGTACAAACCCCACTCAAAATGCCTTCCAGGAAACAGCTGTCTCCCAAATACCCAATCTATCCCTGAACCCAGTATCCGCTTTTGTATATTCCTTCTGGACCCTTTCTGAATCCTTAGCTTGCCTCCTGTCATATGGTGAGCAGACATGAAAAAATAAACTTTCAACACGGCCAGTGGTTCTGTTCCTGTAATGTACGCATTCCTGACTCCAATAATTGTTGCCTCGGTAACAAATCGCAGAACTCGTTGCGCCGTATGAAACACTTCCTCATCCTGCATCCCAGCACCCAAAAGGGTCTGTTCATGTCCCCCACAAATAATAACTGACTCGCCAGTTCCCTCCAGCTGCAGTTTGTGTAACTTGCTTCATTCACCGGCTGCATCGCAAATTCGCGTTTGAGCTTCCAATGTCCCATTCCGGCAACAAAGAAATCTACTGTGCCAATTATAAGAAAAAAAATAGTAAAGGGAAAAAAACATGCATTTACCCGCCAGCTTTCCTCGCGATCAACCATCCACTGACTCCGCCGATCAGGCCCATGCCAAGTAAACCAAGAACAATGCCCACGATTGCGCCAGAGCCGGGGGTACAATTGTCATCTCTTTTTGCTGATAACACACAAGGGAAATATATACATCTTACATTCCGAGAACACGTCTTTATCAGTGGCAAGTTCATTTTCACAGCAATTAAACTGGGTCAGTTTAGAGTTGAACATTGCGTCACAAGGCTTAATCCCGGAATGAAAGAGTTAACGTACGAGGAGCGTTTAATTGCTCTGGGTGTGTACTCGTTTGAATTTAGAGAGATGGGGGCAGTGGGAATCCCATTGAAACTTTCCGAATGTTCAAAGTCCTAGACAGAGTCGATGTGGAAAGTATGTTTCACACGGTGGGGGAGTCTCGGATATGGAGGCACAAACTCAGGATAGACGGGCGTCAATTTTAAACAAAGATGCGCAGAAATTTCGTCAGCCAGAAGTTGGTGAATTTCTGAAATTTGCTACCGCAGAAAACTGTGGAGGCCAGCTCGTTGGGTGATTTAAGACAGAGTTTGATAGGCTCCCGAATAAACACGGTATCAAATATTACGGGTAGAAGGCTAAAGAGGATGGTTGAGGGGAGGGGAAAATGATCAGCCATCTGTGAACGGCGAAGCAGACTCGATGGTCGAAAACGCCGAATTCCCGCTCCTATGACGTATGCTCTTATTGTCTAGAATAGGTGCCATCCATTACCACGGGTTTCATCTGTCACAATCCAATTCTGAATCTACGTAGCCATGTTTCTCCCCACTCCTTGAATTCGTGACTCCTTACAGATCAAGTGGCTAGCCAACGCCTCTTCCCCAGGGTACCACTGCTCAATACATGAGAACATGGCTTTAAGGTAAGGGGTGGGAAGTTCAAGAGGGATATTAGAGGAAGGTTTTTTACTCAGAGAGTGGTTGGTGCGTGGAATGCACTGCCTGAGTCAGTGGTGGAGGCAGATACACTAGTGAAGTTTAAGAGACTTCTAGACAGGTATATGGCGAAATTTAATTTGGGGGCTTATATGGGAAGCAGGGTTTGAGATTCGGCACAACATTGTGGGCCGAAGGGCCTGCACTGTGCTGTACTATTCTATGTTCTATTTTCTATGTTCCTGTGATCCCAGCTCGGGGAACCTTGTCAGGTACCTCACTACTCCATATACACCATTGTTCGGCCTTTATTGATACGTCTTACGATCTCCGATATTGTCTTGGTGTCATAGAGAAGAGTGCTGGGAGCGGACCCAAAAGCAAGACACAGACACTGAAGTACAAGGAACTGGACTAGACCAGGCTTAGGGACGGGACAGGACACAGACTTTGAGATGGGACGGCAGCACAGAATTGGTCTGGGGCTTTGGCTAGGAAGCAGGACAGGACAAGGGATTGGGAACTAGGAGCCTTGGACAAGGACCCAGAACCTGCGTCTTGACTGGGGCTCGGACTCCGGAGCAAGGCGAAGACATGACGGAGCCTTGAACTTGAGAGCGACAGCAACACAGGAACATGGAACACAGAGTCGGGACAGCTGCTTGGGAACAGGACGTAGGGTGGTCGCCATTCCCATCTCTTATCGCCATGTGTTTCGATATCTGGTCAGATGGCAGACCGAATGAAACTCTTGCAGAGTTTAAAGTTTTACTGCTGTTACTTAGGGGGACTAAGCAACTTGGCTAGAGTTTAATTGTCCTCTGGAACAAATGGGAATAAGCTGTTCTCCCCGTATACTCTGTTTTTATAAATCTTATTAGACCTACAAGATTAGTCCTATAATATTGTCGGCAACACTGAATCACGGCGGAAAGAATATAGCCGGGAGCTTGATGTCCAAGGATACACGTTGTATCGAAAGGACAAGCAGGAAGACTAGCGGGTCCGCATTGCTCTGTTGTTAAAACATGAACTCCAATTATTAGAAAGAGGTGAAAGTGGGTCAGAATGTATTAAACCGATGTGCATAGAGCTGTGGACCAGCAAGGGTAAAACGTCCCTGATGGGAATTGCACAGAGACCGACAAACAGAGTCATGATGTGGCCTAAAATTACAATGTGTGATAGAAAATGCATGTCAAAAGGCCAATGTTAGAATAAGTCATGGGGATTAGATTGGGAAAATGAAGTTGGTGCTGGATTCCAGCAGGCGATCATGTCGAGTCCCTGCAAACTGGTGTTTCAGGGCACCTCATGTAGCATCTATTCTGGATTTTGTGTTGAGCAATGAATCAGAATTGCACAGAGACCTTAAGGGAAAATAAAACAAACAACGCCCGGACCTTGTTTATAATATGATCGAATTCACCCTGAAATTTGTGAAGGAGAGGCTGAAGTCATATGTATCAGTATTACAATGGGGTAACTTGAACTACGGACCAATGAGAGGGGAGTTGAACGGAATTTTTTGAAAAACAGTCGATTATTAAGTATGAGGTCTCAGGGTACTTGGATCTGTTAGAAATAACAGGCAGGATCGACAAACAATAGCCGGTTGAATTTTCAGAAGGCTATGACAAGGTGCCATACATGAGGCCGTTTTACAAGCTCCGAGTTAATGGTATTTCAGGAAAGATCTAGCATGGATAAAGTAGTGGCCGATTGGCGAAAGCCAAAGTGTGAGCTTTTTATCTGGCTGTCTGACAGTGACTAGTGGTGTTCCAGGGTGGTCTGTGTTGGGGCCTATTATTTTCCTGTTCAGTGTCAATGATTTGGACGATGGAATTGATTGCACTCTTGTAAAGTTTGCAGACGACACGAATACACGCGGAGGGGTATGTAGCTTTGAGGAATTGGAGAGGCCGCATATGGACTTAGACATATTAGGAGAATGGGCAATGAAATGGCAGATGGAATACAGTGCCGGTCAGCGAACGGTCATGCACTTTGGTAAGTAAATGAGAGTTGAATATCCCCTAAGTGGAGAGAAAATACAAAATATTGAAGAGCATTGTCCCCGAAAGTTTAATTTTCATGTTGATTTTGTGGAGAGGAAGGCAAATACAATGCTCGCATTAATTTCAAATGCACGAGATTATAAAAGCAACGATGCAATATTTTAACCCTTTAACCACCAGTGAGGCCTCACCTGGAGAATTGTGAGCAGATTTGGGCCACTTATATTAGAAAGGATGTGTTCAAACTAAAGGGGCTTCAAAGGAAGTTTACTACTATGTGTCAATTTTTGAATGGTTGTGATATCAAGAGCATTTGATGTATTTGTGGCTGTATTCACTGGAATTCAGAAGAATGAAGGGTGGTTTCATAGACAACTATGGAATGGTGAGAGGTCTTGTTTCAACGCATGTTCACAGGCTGTTTCCACGGCCTCCCACGCTCCGAGAATATGGTCTCAGACTAACCAGACTCCTAACCCCGAAAGTCCTCCAACCCAGTTGCGTGATTGTGAATCTTTTCCGCACCATTTTCAGCTTCATTCAATTCCTCTCATACCTGGTTGAAGATGAAAGGTACAATGACTGCGCCGTGTGCGTCAAATTCCCTCAGCGAGGATCTTCTTAGGTGAAGCTCACAAGTGTTACAACTAACCTTTATAGTTCGTCTTTGGAAAGTATGTGAGAATCGTAGCAACCGTCACCAAACCTGCCTGTGCACTCAAAGTACCTACACTCAATGTACAGAAAATGTTATCCCAAGCAACGCGTTGTAACTTGCCGTGATTTCTCAGATTAGACATTTTTACCTTCGGAAGAAAGTTACTGGCTGTCACTGATTCAGGCAGCATCATTGTCAGCCTCTTCTGCGCCGTCTCTAATATCTGCACACCCTTCTCATCCAACGACGCATTCCGCTTTAAAATATTGAAACAGTATCCAGTCACCAGCACTCCTGTACCTCACTTCTGCCGAGTGGGGACAGGAAGATATCGCCGTAGGTCCCCCGACTCTCTGAATAATCTTGTGTAGATAGTGGGAGACGTATCCACTTTATCGTTCTTCAGGAGTGCCAATACCTCTACATCTAATTCCATCTTTGTGTTTTCTCCCATTTATGATTGTTCTCTGATCAAGCGCCATGTTTGATTTTTGCTTCTTTATCCTGACATTCTTCATTTTACCTTCCTGGTTAACTTACTGCCGTATCGAAATCTGTAGAGCTCAGACGTTGGAAATGCTTGCACTTCTTTCGGTCAGGTGAGGAACATCAGGTGCACAGAGCCTCCGAGCCTGGTGGGATACAATCTCAGTCACTGAGAGAAGCAAGGTATGAGACTGAATGACACTTGGAGAATTCTCTTTCCTCTCCTGCCACTGGTGGACCATCAGGGTAATGGGAAAAATATAGAAGTTTTGAATTATGGTCCATGGACAGATAGAAATACATAGGCATACGTAGACGGAATAGATGGATAGAACGATAGATGGATAGATAGTAGATAGATAGACAGATAGATAGGACGATAGGTGGATAGATAGATAGGAAGATAAATAGATAGTATGTAGATAGATAGATAGATGGATGAATGGATAGATAGATAATGGATGAATGGACAGACAGATTGATAGGCGGATAGATGGTGCGCTAATCAGGTGTCAGGTCTGCAGAAAACCTAATGTTTATTCCTGTGTACCTCAGCGGTCAATAAAATCTATAGAGCTACTCAGTCAATGACAAATCTAATGATTTTGCTGTGGATTAAAAATGGACAGGTAATATGATAATTAGCGGTTAAATTGTGAGAAGAACATACAGGTATGTTTGGACACATGACGAACCTCCCAATCCATTGTATTCGGACGTACTTTAATATCTCAGCATGTCTTGCATCCCAAAGCTGATTCATATTCATCTGCCGTCAACTGTCACCATTTCTTTCGCAAGTGTAAATCCTGTGGCTCGATATAATATCTTCCCCTTTTCAGTTCATTGAACAGTTCTCCACCGCTGCCCAGACCTTCAATCACACTGGTGTTTATGCTTGCAGAGTTTCCAACAGGGAAACACGGAAATACATCAGAAGAGCAAGGAAGCCTCACATATACACCTCTTGTGATCTGAAACTGGCGTTGGAGTTGACGGTGCCCAGTGTTTTGAATCCGTGGTCGGTTAAGTACTCCTCCTATCAAAGCCTTCCAGAATTCCGCCGCCTTCTGTTAACATGAAACGGCCAAACTGCGGGATGTATCTTACTAACCTTCTGTTGAAATTCATTGCATGACAGATGCACATTTCCTGACAATGTTTTCACAGCTTCCGAGAAAAAAGACATGCCCAGTACATATGTTGCGCAATTTCGGAAACTGCATCAGCTTTCTACTGCCAAAACGACAACGGTCTGCAAGCTGTAATAAGATCTGGTATTTCAACATCTCTGCCTCTGATCCCAACATGCATCATGAGCAAATCAGTAGCTGATTTTGCAAGGGCATTGTTAGAGTCAGACAGGACTCCTTTATCCCGCAAAATATTCTAGCTGAGCTAGTCGCATTTACTCGCCTTCCAGTCTTGTTCATTTTAGCCTCCCGGCCTCTGTACCAGGGGCGTCCTTGGGGACGGCATCAGAGAACTGGAGATACAGCTCAGTGACCATAGTCTGGTCGGGGAAAGTGTGGAGGTGATAGAGAGGAGCTATAGGCAACCGGGGCCTCGAGGACATATAAGGGTAACAGTCAGGAGAGAGAAGGGTCAGATGTAAGAGAGTACTCCTCTGGTTGTGTCCCTTAAAAGTACTCTTGTTTTAGTACTGTTGGGGGCGGGGCGGGGGTAGCTTACCTGGGGGAAGCAACAGTGGCCTCTGGCACAGATCCTGGCCCTGTGGCTCAGAAGGGTAGGAAACTAAAGAAGGCGGCAGTTATAGGGGAGTCTATAGTCAGGGCGTCAGACAGGCGATTCTGTGGATGCAGGAAAGAAATGCGGATGGTAGGTTGCCTCACAGGTGCCAAGGTCTGTGATGTTTCTGATCGGGTTCCCCATATTCTGCAGTGGGAAGGTGAAAAGGTGGAGGTCGTAGTACATATAGGTACCAACTACCTAGGTAGGAAACGAGACCAGGTCCTGAAAACAGACTACAGGGTGTTAGGAAGGAAGTTGTGAAGCAGGACAGCAAAGACAGTAATCCAATCTTTGTATCATCAGCAAATTTGCTGATCCAATTTACCACATTATCATCCAGATCATTGATATAGATGACAAATAACAATGGACCCAGAACTGTTCCCTCTGGCACACCACCAGTCACAGGCCTCCGCTCTGAGAAGCAATCCTCTACTACCACTCTTTGACTTCTTCCATTGAGCCAATGTCTAATCTAATTTACCACCTCTCCATGTATCAACCAACACACATCAAAGTTGCTGGTGAACGCAGCAGGCCAGGCAGCATCTCTGGGAAGAGGTACAGTCGACGTTTCGGGCAGAGACCCTTCGTCAGGACTAACTGAAGGAAGAGCTAGTAAGAGATTTGAAAGTGGGAGGAGGAGAGGGAGATCCGAAATGATACGGGAAGACAGGAGAGGGAGGGATGGAGCCAAGAGCTGGACAGTTGATTGGCAAAAGGGCTTTGAGGGGATCATGGGACAAGAGACCCAGGGAGAAGGAAAAGGAGGAGTGGGAGAAAAAACCCAGAGGTTGGGCAAGGGGTATAATCAGAGGGACAGAGAGAGAAAAAGGGCAGAGAGAGAAAGAATGTGTGTATAGAAATAAATAACGGATGGGGTACGAGGGGGAGACGGGAAATTAGCGGAGGTTAGAGAAGTCAAACTGGATAGTCTAAAGATAGATATATCTCACGGACCAGATGAAATGCACACTCGTGTTCTGAAGGAACTAGCTGTGGAGATTGCAGAGGCATTAGCGATGATCCTTCAAAAGTCGATAGATTCCGGAATTGTTCCGGAGGACGGGAGGATTTCAAACGTCACTCCGCTATTTAAGGAGGGGCCAAGGAAGCAAAAAGGAAATTATAGACCTGTTATCTTGACATCGGTTGTTGGGAAGTTGTTGGAGTCGATTGTCAAGGATCGGGTAACAGAGTACCTGGAGGCATATGACAAGATAGGCAGAACTCAGCATGGATTTCTTAAAGTAAAATCCTGCCTAACAAACCTATTACAATTTTTTGAGGAAATTACCAGTAGGCTAGACAAGGGAGATGCAATGGATGTTGTATATTTGGATTTTCAGAAGGCTTCTGTCAAGGTGCCACACATGAGGCTACTTAACAAGATAAGAGCCCATGGAATTACAGGAAAGTTACATACGTGGATAAAGCATTGGGGCTGATTGACAGGAAACAGAGAGTGGGAATAAAGGGATCCTATTCTGGTTGACTGCCGGTTACCAGTGATGTTCTACAGGGGTCCGTGTTGGGGCCGCTTCCTTTTACATTGTACATCAACGATTTGGATTATGGAATAGATTGCTTTGTGGCTAAGTTTGCTGACGATACGAAGATAGGTAGAGGGTCCGGTAGTGCTGACGAAACGGAGAGTCTGCAGAGAGACTTGGATAGATTGAAAGAATAGGCAAAGAGGTGGCAAATGAAATACAATGTTGGAAAGTGTATGGTTATGCACTTTGAGAGAAGAAATAAACGGGCAGACTATTATTTAAATGGGGAAAGAATTCAAAGTTCTGAGATGCAACGGGACCTGGGAGTCCCCGTGCCGGATACCCTGAAGGTTAGCTTCCTGGTTGAGCCGGTGATGAAGAAGGCGAATGCGATGTTGGCATTCATTTCTAGAGGAACAGAGCATAGGAGCAGGTAGAGTATAGAATCATTTGCCCATCAGATAGAAGGAACAAGAACCTCAGGAATCGCACCACGAGGTTCAAGAACAGTTACAACCCTTCAGGCATCAGGCTCTGAAAGAAAGCGGGTAACCACACTCACTTGCCCATCCAGTGATATGTTCCCACAACCAATGATCTCACTGTGCGGACATTTTATTTCGTCATTTCATATTCTCAATATTTATTACAATTTATTTATATTAGTATTTTCACAGAATGTTGTCTGGTCCACTCTCGTGGATTGTTCATTGATCCTGTGATAGTTACTAATCTGCAGCTTTACAGATTGCAAGTGAAAGTTTAGCAGCCCGAAAAGTGGGAATTGGCAGGGTTCACGAAAGAGACCATAGAAACCGTAGAAAGTACAGCACAGAACCAGGCCTCTTGGCCCTTCTTGGCTGTGCCGAACCATTTTCTGCCTAGTTCCACTGACCTGCACACGGACCATATCCCTCCATACACCTCCCATCCATGTATCTGTCCAATTTATTCTTAAATGTTACAAAAGAACCCACATTTACCACCTCGTCTGGCGGCTCATTCCACACTCCCACCACTGTCTGTTCGAAGAAGCCCCCGCTAATGTTCCCTTTAAACTTTCCCCCCCTCACCCTTAACCCATGTCCTCTGGTTTTTTTCTCCCCTTGCCTCAGTGAAAAAAACCTGCTTGCATGCACTCTATCAATACCCATCATAATTTTATATATCTCTACCAAATCTCCCCTCATTCTTCTATGCTCCAGGGAATAAAGTCCTAACCTATTCAACCTTTCTCTGTAACTGAGTTTCTCAAGTTCCGGCAACATCCTTGTAAACCTTCTCTGCACTCTTTCAACCTTATTTATATCCTTCCTGTAATTCGGTGTCCAAAACTGAACACGATAATCCAGATTCGGCCTCACCAATGCCTTATACAACCTCATCATAACATTCCAGCTCTTATACTCAATACTTTGATTAATAAAGGCCAATGTACCAAAAGCTCTCTTTACGACCCTATCTACCTGTGACGACACTTTTAGGGAATTTTGTATCTGTATACCCAGATCCCTCTGTTCCACTGCACTCCTCGGTGCCTTACCATTAACCCTGTATGTTCTACCTTGGTTTGTCCTTCCAACGTGCAATACCTCACACTTGTCAGCATTAAACTCCATCTGCCATTTTTCAGCCCATTTTTCCAGCTGGTCCAAGTCCTTCTGCAGGCTCTGAAAACCTTCCTCACTGTCTACTACACCTCCAATCTTTGTATCATCAGCAAATTTGCTGATCCAATTTACCACATTATCATCCAGATCATTGATATAGATGACAAATAACAATGGACCCAGCACTGATCCCTGTGGCACACCACTAGTCACAGGCCTCCACTCAGGGAAGCAATTCTCTACCACCACTCTCTGGCTTCTTCCATCGAGCCAATGTCTAATCCAATTTACCACCTCTCCATGTATACCTAGCGACTGAATTTTCCTAACTAACCTCCCATGCGGGACCTTGTCAAAGGCCTTACTGAAGTCCATGTAGACAATATCCACTGCCTTCCCTTCATCCACTTTCCTTATAACTTCCTCGAAAAACTCCAACAGATTGGTCAAACATGACCTACCATGCACAAAGCCATGTTGACTCTCCCTAGTAAGCCCCTGTCTATCCAAATGCTTGTAGATTCTGTCTCTTAGTACTCCCTCCAATAACTTAGCTACTACTGACATTAAACTCACCGGCCTATAATTTCCCGGATTACTTTTCGATCCTTTTTTAAACAACGGAACAACATGAGCCACTCTCCAATCCTCCGGCACTTCACCCGTAGGCAGCGACATTTTAAATATTTCTGCCAGGGCCCCCGCAATTTCAACACTAGTCTCCCTCAAGGTCCGAGGGAACGCTCTGTCAGGTCCCGGGGATTTATCCACTTTAATTTTCCTCAAGACAGCAAGCACCTCCTCCTTTTCAATCTGTACAGTTTCCATGGTCTCACTACTTGCTTCCCTCAATTCCATAGATTTCATGCCAGCTTCCTTAGTAAATACAGACGCAAAAAAACTATTTAAGATCTCCCCCATTTCCTTTGGTTCCGCACAAAGCCGACCACTCTGATCTTGAAGAGGACCAATTTTATCCCTTACAATCCTTTTGCTCTTAATATACTTGTAAAAGCTCTTTGGATTATCCTTCACTTTGACTGCCAAGGCAACCTCATGCCTTCTTTTAGCCCTCCTGATTTCTTTCTTAAGTATTTTATTGCACTTCTTATACTCTTCAAGCACCTGATTTACCCCGTGTTTCCTATACATTTCATACAACTCCCTCTTCTTCTTTATCAGAGTTGCAATATCCCTTGAGAACCAAGGTTCCTTATTCCTATTCAATTTGCCTTTAATCCTGACAGGAACATACAAACTCTGCACTCTTAAAATGACCCCTTTGAAGGCTTCCCACCCACCAATCACATCTTTGCCAGAGAACAACCTGTCCCAATCCACGCTTTTTAGATTGAGTTTTCTACCAGTTTTTAAAAAAAATTATTAAATAACCAAGAATCATTTTTTGCTTTAGCTTCCTAATCCTTACATTTTATCTTCCTGGGTGCATTCACTGCCGTCTCGTAATTTAAAGAGCTCTGATATTCAGACGCGTGTCCTTCCTTCTACTGGAACAAACGTCCTGTCTATTGTGCACTGGGCAGTTGGTGCTGAAGAAGTTGCACATGGCAGCGAGATGCAGTGGATGTTGTATATTTGGATTATCTGAAGGCCTTTGACAAGGTGCCACACACGAGGCTACTTAACAAGATAGGAGCCCATGGAATTACGGGAAAGTTACATACGTGGATAGAGCGTTGGCATATTGGCAGGAAACAGAGAGTGGGAATAAAGGGATCCTATTCTGGTTGACTGCCGGTTACCAGTAGTGTTCCGCGGGGATCAGTGTTGGGGCCGCTTCTTTTTACATTGTACATCAACGATTTGGAATATGGAATAGATTGCTTTGTGGCTCAGTTTGCTGACGATACGAAGATAGGTGGAGGGGCCGGTAGTGCTGAGGAAACGGAGAGTCTGCAGAGAGACTTGGATAGATTGGAAGAATGAGCAGAGAAGTGGCAAATGAAGTACAATGTTGGAAAGTGTATGGTTATGCACTTTGTCAGAAAAAAATAAACGGGCAGACTATTATTTAAATGGGGAAAGAATTCAAAGTTCTGAGATGCAACGGGACTTGGGAGTCCTCGTACAGGATATCCTTAAAGTTAACCTCCTGGTTGAGTCAGTAGTGAAGAAGGCGAATGCAATGTTGGCATTCATTTCTAGAGGAATAGAGTATAGGAGCAGGGATGTGATGTTGAGGCTCTATAAGGCGCTGGTGAGACCTCACTTGGAGTACTGTGGGCAGTTTTGGTCTCCTTATTTAAGAAAGGATGTGCTGACGTTGAGAAGATACAGAGAAGATTGACTAGAATGATTCCGGGAATGAGAGGGTTAACATATGAGGAACGTTTGTCGGCTCTTGGACTGTATTCCTTGGAGTTTAGAAGAATGAGGGGGGACCTCGTAGAAACATTTCGAATGTTAAAGGCATGGACAGAGTGGATGTGGCAAAGTTGTTTCCCATGATGGGAGACTCTAGTACGAGAGGGCATGACTTAAGGATTGAAGGGCGCCCATTCAGAACAGAAATGCGAAGATTTGTTTTGTTTAGTCAGAGTGTGGTGAATCTATGGAATTTGTTGCCACGGGCAGCAGTGGAGGCCAAGTCATTGGATGTATTTAAGGCAGAGAATGATAGGTATCTGAGTAGCCAGGGCATCAAAGGTTATGGTGAGAAGGCAGGGGAGTGGGACTAAATGGGAGAAAATGGATCAGCTCATGATAAAATGGCGGAGCAGACCCGATGGGCCGAATAGCCTACTTCTGCTCCTTTGTCTTATGGTCTTATGGTCTTATGGTGTGGACGTCCCTAAAGTCAGCTGTTTAAAATAACTCTACCGAGTTACCGCCTAATTGAGTCATAATTGGCACTGATCAAATGTATTTTCACCCACAAGGTCTACACCGAACCTCGGCCATTACGATCTTAAAACTAAAGGAATTCTGATCATTCTGAGATCTTGTAGCATATGTACGTTACGGAAAAAAATGTGCCGAAGCTTGGATATTGGGTAATTGTGTTCCATTTATTACGACGAGTGGGAAGTACAAGCTGGGAAACCCCCGGCCGGAGAGCATGTTTTCAGTTACAGGAATAGAATTTAAGGGATTTCTAAGAGACAAAGTCTACCATCATTCTGACAGTCAAGGCTTGATCGCGAATGGTCAGTGTGGTAATTCTGCGGGTCTGACAAAACGTTTGGATTTGCTGGGGTCCGGTGTAGGTAGAACAGTGGATTTTGTCTACATGGTCTTCAGTAAGGCCTTTAACAAGGTTCCACATGACAAATTCATCTGCGTTAGGGGGATAGCGATACACGATAAGAGGGAGATATTTGAAAGGGGTCTAAGGAAACGTAACACAGAGGGTAATAAGCACCTGGAATGAGCTCCCTGATGAAGTGGTCCAGCTGAACACAGTTGCAACATTTACGACGAACTTCGATAAACAATTGGAGCGGAATGGTTTGGAATATTATTGACCGAACGCAGCAACTGCGAATAGCAAGGAGATGCAGGGGTCGGCATGGACATGTTGGGCCGAAGGGTTTGCTTCTTTGCTGTTTTAATCTTTGACGCCATGGCGTTTTGAAATTTCACATTTCAAAAACAAACCCGACGAAATGTCAAATCAATGGAGCTCGTGAAGGAGGAAGAAGGAAATAATTCACTTCAGGCAAGGGTGACTTGGCAATGAGAAAGATGATGCATAATCACTGGCAAACACAGGACAGAAATACTGACAACAGTTTCTAATATCATCCAGAGAAACTATCGCTACTGAAATGATCCAAAGCTCAGTGTTCGTGTTAATGTTTTGGAGCCAATGGGAATTGTTTCACACAAAACCGAACAGATATAAATTGGGGTTCGTCTTAAAAGCACGCGTTGCAAGCCCCACACGGCGTAATGACACGGATCAGAATATCTCACTCAGCACCGGACTCTACCTTACCAGACGCTGATAATTGAAGTAAAAAATAAACTCTGAGTTTATAGATACACAACTCAGACACTTTACGACCACGTCTGGGGAGAATACAAACTGTACCACAGAAGAAATAGTTTCGTGTAGTTGAGCTGGATTGTTGGTTTGCATTGCAAAAAGCCCACACGTAAAAAAAAATGCTCGGGATAAATCGACAAATATGAGGTGCTGTCCAAATTATTATGAAAGGACCATAGGTGTCTGGAAAAGCCGAAAAGGGGCAAATCGTGTTTGACCCCGCCCCGTCTGCAGCACATTCTGATTTGATGGATTTTTCTGGAATGACCTCACTTTAAGGATACTTTATCTCGTCATTTCATGTTCTCATTATTTATTTACTATTTCTTTATATTTGCATTTGCACAGTCTGCTGTCTTGTCCACTCTCGTGATTTTTTCATTGGTCCTGTTATAGTTACTAATCTACAGCTTTACTGAGTACGAGTGAGAGTTGGGCAGACCGAACAGTCGGACTGGTAGGGTTCACTACAGGCCAGGTTCTGCGTCCACAGTTAGCGGTCATCGCCGATGCCTGTCCGAGAGGATCTCCAAACTAAATCTAATGCGAGACTGTGTCGTTCACCCGGTTTAGTTTTAATTCAGAACGAATTCGTCATCCAGCAACGAACAGTAAAGGTTATATTGTGTTATATCACACCAGGAATAAAATGGAAATTACAGTCCGAGATCGCATGACTGTGTATAACTCTGTCTCACTTACCAAAGACACGCAGAGTGACGGCCGCTGAGAATTGGGTGCCACTCACTGGAACCATATTCACACGGTATTCCCCGGTGTCTGACATCTTCACGGACTTCAGCAGAAACGACCCGTTGGAGGTGAATAAAACAGCCCGCGATGTGTAGGCATTGTGAAAAGACGCGGTTTGACCGATCCACTGGGCGATTGCTTTCCCTTTAAATATCCAGCTTCCACTGCTGATCACGGCCGACGGCCGCACTGAAAAGAGCGCACCACCCCCGACGGAGACATTTATCTGGCTGAACTCCACGAGAATGGTAAACTGCTGAGACTCACCTGTGAATGAGAAAATCGTGTGAGTGAAAAGCGACAGACGCGGAGAGACTCGAGAACTACAATTAGCTCAATCAGCAGAGATTATCACATCGTCTCTTATAACCTGTCTTTCCTTCCTCCAGTGCACGTCACTCAGTTCATTGTCTGACCACTAAAGATACAACAGAGTGCTCCTCACCAGTGGTTATGCAGAGACAAAGAACGAGCGCTGCGAAGGGCAGTCCCGACATCCCGACAGAGAGCAGCGCCGATCTCTGTTACACTCGGAGACTGAGCCGCACTTCCGGGTTTGCGGGGCAGATAATTGGATTCTGACGTCACAAGCGGCAGCGCTGATTGAATCAGAGAATCTGTACTCTGCTCAGATCTGAATCAAACCTTGTGTGCTGTTCTACAAATATCTGCTGCTGTGTTGAATCCGATTATGATCTCAAAGGTAGTTTCTCTCACCCGGCGACATGAAGTGATAAAGAGAGAGTAAACTGAACGTCATCCACGCGATCACGAGAGAGCAGCGACTATCTCTGTTGCATTCGTGGACTCAGCCGCATTTCCTGGCCTCCGTGCCAGATCCCGAGAATCCACTGTGTGAAAAATGGGAGCTGATTGGATCGCAGAGCCAGAAGATGGAGATTGAAGGAACCTAAAACGCTGAGAACACACACTAATCCTCACTGGAGGGTCGGCGGCGATTCGGGCCAGCAGCTGTAAGCTCCTTCTCAGAGAATCTCTGCTTGGCGTCTCATGTTTATACATTCACACAGGAAAGCACGTCATCGGCTGAATCCTATTAGATGACTGAAGAGATCTGGTATTGGTGTGTCACCAAGACTGGGAAGTGGAGAGCATTCTGACTGTGGTGATCGCCGTCTGGTGTGCAGGCTCCGATGCACAGGATCGACAAAGATTGCAGAGGGTTGTATATACAATCACATCCATCACAGTACAAGCCCCGCCATAATCCAATCCGTCTATAAAAGGCCGTGACTCATTAAGGACCATCACCACCAGGATACGCTCTCTTCTCATTATTACCAACCCAAGAATATACAGGAGCCGGAAGACAGACACTCAGAGATTTACCTCCAGCCTCTGCAATCAAATGTCTCACGGTCCATCGACCCACGAACACGTCCTCAAAATTAATCTTTAATTTGTTTATTCGTTTACTTGTTTGTTTATTCCTTTATTTGTTCATTCATTCGTTCGTTTACTTACTTAAATATTTGGCAAACTTTAGTACATGCATTACTTGCGGTGTCTATGGCAACGATCATGATACACACTCCCTGTCTCGACCAAATAGGTGCAGAACGATTCACCATGCTGGAACGGCCATGACGGAGTGAGACATTACTAACCTGGTCTGGCTTTGGTTAAGCAGGCTTGGGCTGAACAAGCTTCAACAATCGCAGGGCGGATGCTCTGAGTAAGTTATCGAGAACGTTTCGAGTAAGTATTATATTTTTCTGATAGTACATAGCTAGTGCGCTGAACAAGAGGAGGCCGCAACATACTTGGACGAACGCAGGCGAATGCTCGAAGTAAGGAATTAAGTTTGTGGTAAGTTGATTTCTTTTGACTAGCTAGTGCGCTGAGAACAGATGCGGAGTCAGTGTTCTGCTCCTTGTGTGAGATTTAGCGAAATTCAGATGCCACCTCTATCCCGCATAAATACATCAGCACAACGTACATCGAGTGCAGCTCCTGAGAGACCAACTTAAGGAACCGGAGCTGCTGTTCCGTGAGCTTCGATTCACACGGGAGCATGAGGAGCTGATAGGTAGAAGCTACAGGACGGTAGTCACCCCGAGATGAAGGAGGTAGTCTCCCGGGTGACTGGCAGGAGAGGGGAAGGGGACAGGCAGCCAGAGCAGCGCCACCCTGTGGCCGTACACCGCAATAATAGGTATACCGCACGAGATAGAGTGTCTGGGTTGCTGGGACGCGGGCATTACCAGGAAGAAGGTGGCCCAGAAGCGAAGGGTGAAGGAGAAGTGTTTGAGGAATTCCTCAATCAGAGGATCAGGACACCCATTCTGTGGACGTGGAAGAAACACCCGGTTCTGCTCCAACTCATAACGTCGGAGCACCATGATGAGTTTATCATGAAAGAGACGCTGCTACTCTGTTCTTATCTGATGCAGCCAAGCGGTCTGCCTGGTGGACTGAGAGCTCCTCGGGCTGGAACGCGACATTCAGAGTGTGGGAGGTGAGCCGTTTCGGTGAAACGGAGACTAGTGTAGTGCCGCAAGGGTCTGATTAGGAACAGTCAACGTGGATTTGTAGGTGGAAGGTCATGTTTGACAAAACTTGCTGAATTTTTTGAAGAGGTTACTCGGAAAGTTGACGAAGGTAAAACGGTGGATTTTGTCTATATGGACCTCACTAAGGCCTTTGACAAGTTTCCACACGGAAGGTTAGTTGGCTATTAATATTGAAGTAGTAAAGTAGATTCTAGAGTGGTTGGATGGGAGCTGCCAGAGAGTAGTGGTGGATAACTGTTGGTCAGGTTGGAGGTCGGTGGCTAGCGGTGTGCCCCAGGGATCTGTACTGGGTCCAATGTTGTTTGTCATTTATATTAATGATCTGGATGATGGGGTGGTAAATTGGATTGGTAAGTATGCAGATGGAACTAAGATAGGTGGCGTTGTGGATAATGAAGTAGGTTTTCAAAGCTCTCAGAGAGATTTGGGTCAGTTAGAAGAGTTGGCTGAAAGAGAGTAGATGGAATTTAATGCTGATAAGAGTGAGGTGCTACATTTTTTTTAGATTGGATTGGATTACATTCAACTTTATTGCCGTTGCGCCGAGTACAGATACAGAGCTAATAAAATGCAATTAGAATCTGACCAGAAATGCAAAGAATAGTGTTATTATGAAATAAATGCGAAAATCGTGCTACAGCACACAAATATAAAAGTACTGAGACAGTACAATATGGATGCAATGTTGCTTTGCCGTGTGATGAGAGGTTCAGCAGTGTTACAGCCTCAGGGAAGAAGCTCTTCCTGTTCCTGCTGGTGCGGGAGCGGCGGATCCTGTAGCGCCTATCGGATGGGCAGAGAGTAAGAAGTACATTTTGGTAGGACTAATCAAAGTAGGACATACATGGTAAATGGTAGGGCATTGAAGAATGCTGTAGAACAGAGTGATCTGGGAATAATGGTGCATAGTTCCATGAAGGTGGAATCTCATATGGATAGGGCGGTGAAGAAAGCTTTTAGTATGCTGGCCTTTATAAATCAGAGCATTGAGTACAGGAGTTGGGATGTAATGTTGAAATTGTAGAAGGCATTGCTAAAGACAAATTTGGAGTATTGTGTGCAGTTCTGGCCACTGAATTATAAGAAAGATGTCAATAAAATAGAGAGAGTTCAGAGAAAATTTACTGGAATGTTACCTGGGTTTCAGCACCTGAGTTACAGGGAAAGGTTGAACACGTTGGGTCTTTATTCTTTGGAGCGTAGAAGGTTGAGGGGGGACTTGATAGAGGTATTTAAAGTTATGAGCGGGATAGATAGAGTTGACGTTTATAGGGATTTTTCCATTGAGAATGGGGGAGATTCAAACAGGATAACATGAGTTCAGAGTTAGGGTGTAAAATTTAGGGACAACGCGAGGGGGAACGTCTGTACTCCGAGAGTGGTAGCTGTGTGGAACGAGCTTCCAGTAGAAGCGGTAGTGGCAGGTTCGATGTTGTCGTTCAAAGAAAAAATGGATAGATATATGGACAGGAAATGAATGGAGGGTTATGGTCTGAGTATAGAACAGTAGGACTGGATGAGAGTAAGCGTTCGGTATGGACTAGAAGGGCCGAGATGGCCTGTTTCCGTGCTGTAATTGTTATATGGTTTATAACAAAGTCTTTGGATAATGAAGATACCAAATATTGTTTCAAGCTTCCAATGTTTGAAGGAAATTACACATAAAATCCAGAGCACATTACACTCATGTTAGGTCAAAGTGCCTTCAGATCTCGCGCCACCAGATTATGTATGAAGATGTGTCGAATTGGCGATTCCTGAAACAATCGTTATGAAAGAACGGTGAGAGAGATTGACAAGGTAGGTGCTGAAAATTCAAACCTCTATAATTCTACCTCTCTTTCAAGTTCGCGAACCGGACACGTGAAACGGTCACTAATATGATCGATAAACACGAGACTTGGAACAGACCGACTGGCCCCTTCATTCCGCTCCACGAAGTGTGAAGCTCGCTTGCAATCTGGTCTTGGTGTCACATTCATTTTCCGGTCTGTATATCATCAACTCCAAAAAGCCCGATGACTGATGAGCTTTCTCTCGAAACACGGCATACTCAAGGAGGGCCGCAACTTGCCAGCCCCCACTACACTCCCACAAACACAAACACCTTTAGAGCTGTCAGTGATAGAGAATTACAAGGGTCACAGTACTCCGTGAGTACAAACACCCCCACGACTGCATTAAACGTCATGAACACTGAAGCTAAACACTTTGACTTGTTCTGCATACCCTCACCCTCTAAGTCAGACCGACGCAGGATCTCACATGAAATAAATAAATCCTTAGCAACGGCAAATGCGCAGCAGAGATGGGGGACCCGAGAAAATCCGCAAATGCGGGAGATACAGATTAACACAGAAAATGACGGAGGAATTCAGCAGGCGAGGTAGCAAACATTCGGTGTGAGACCCTTCATCAGGACTGGAGGTTCGAAGGAGTCAGACTGAGAAAGTACGGGAAGTGGAGGAAGAGGAACACGGTGGCATGTGATTGGCAAAAAAGAGCAAGGGGGAGGGTGAAGTAAAGATCTGTTAAGTTGATTTGTGGAAGAGATAAAGGGCAGGGGAGGTGGGGCTGTCTAATTGGAGAAAAAATAAGACGATGGGAGAATGGGAAGGGAGAGGAGAAACAGAGGGAGTTTATGGGCAGGTAAGTAGATAAAGCGAGAAAGGGAAAACGGAATGGGGAATGATAACGAAGAGGGGATCAGAGAAGTGTGAGGAATTCAACAGCCAAGTTGAGGACAGATCAAATTTTGAGGCGAAGTTGGTGATATTTTTGCATCACCACGGGCGCGGGAAAAGCCAACAATGCAGTAGATATATTGAGTCAGGAAAACTTCCCGAGCACACCAAACGAACGATACCCCCGATCTAAGTAGATGGCAGTCAATATTATGAAATTTCAAATCTCCCGTCAGGAAAAACCCTATCATCATTTAACCCTTCCAGAATCTGCCTCTCTATTTGCTTCTCGATATCCCCGTTACGTTTAATGGGTCTATAAGAGAGATTTTGCCTCTTTCCTGTTTCAGCTTTCTGCCTACACTGCCTCAGAATATAATAATTCCATGATTCCTCGTTTTCTGGAATCCTAGCAATATCCCTGATTAGCAATGCCACGCTCCCCCTCTTTTACCTCCCTTCCTGTCCGTTGTGAAATATATAAACCTGGCACACTCACTCTTCCTGCCCCTGAGATATACAACTCTCTGTAATGTCCAGAAAGGCATAGTTTCACGTATTGATCCGCGCTGTAAGTACATTCGCCTTGTTTACGATAGTCCTGGCATTAAAGTAGACACATCTCAAACCATCAGGCTCAGTGTTTCCGTGTTCTATCATCTGCCTATCCTTCCTCACCATCTCCCTGCTAGCTGCCGCTACTTGTGCGCCAACCGCCCGATCCTCTGTCTCTTCTCTTGGTCCCCTCCGAAAATGCAGTTTGAAATCTCCCCATTAGCATTACCCTCCAGAATATTCGATGTACGTGGTAATCGTGATTTGGACGGTTTGGGATTGTCGCAGCTGTTCCAAACAGATGGCGGCCAAGGAAGCATTTTTCCCCATTCTCCCAGACTGAGAATCGGGGGAATTTCTCAAGAAAAAGAAAGATTAAAAAAAAAAGGTGGTTCCTGCGTTCCCGATGCCGAAATAAATTTGGTGGACAAAATGATCTGGATGCTTTGAGTCTAAAGACAACTGGGAGCCTGGATTAGATGGGCTGGAAAACACATAGAAACAATGGTGTCAATCTGATTTACGATTGAATTTTGTGACTGAAAATAAGAGCATAAACTACTCTGGATTGCTACAGGTTTCATTCAATCGCATGAGGAAAATGTAAAACTGACTACCTACAGTGTCTGGATAAAGCATTCATCAGCCTTGAAAGTTTACATGTTTTATTGCGGTAAGCATTTAATTACAGTCGGTTTAATTCGGCATTTTTTGGCAGTGATCACACTGATCAGCAACAAGAACAATCAAAAATATCCCTGCATGTAAAAAGTGAAAATAGATATCTAAAAAGTGGTGTAAATTAACTGCAATGCTGAAGGCAAAATAACATATTATATAAGTATTTACTTCTCCCACCCTTAATATGACACGGCAAATCATGACACAGAAATTTGACAGTATCAGCAGTCACAGAATTAGTTAAACGGAAGTCTGTTTTTGGAGACTTCTGTGCAGTCAAATTGTTTCAATTGATTGCAGGACAAATCCACCATGCCGCACTTCCGGGTTTGCGGGGCAGATAATTGGATTCTGACGTCACAAGCGGCAGCGCTGATTGGATCAGAGAATCTGTACTCTGCTCAGATCTGAATCAAACCTTGTGTGCTGTTCCCCAACTATCTGCTGCTGTGTTGAATCCGATAATGATCTCATAGAGCGTGTTTCTCACCCACCGACACGGGGAGAAAAAGAGACAGTAAAGTGAGCGTCATCCACGCCATCCCCAGAGAGCAGCGTCTGTCTCTGTTCCCTTCGGAGACTGAACCACATTTCCAGGTCTCCGTGCCAGATGTTGAGAGCGTGTTACGTGAAAACCCGGAACTGTTTGATTGGAGAGCGACAAGCAGGAGAATAAACGAACTTAACAGGCTGTAGGAACAGAAGGCTATTCGCCCCTCGATACTCTACTGTCATGTTTTACCAGCTCACGTGGCATTTTCCTCAAAACTGCACTCCTCTGAAATAAATAGAATGGTTGAGTGCTGTCGCCGCACGTCAGCGGCTGCATTCCATTAGGTGATTGAAGAGACTTGGTGTTGGTATGTCAACAAAGACTGTGAAGTGTACGGACATGCAAGATGGAGAGAATTCTGACTGTTTGCATCACTGTCCAGTGTGGAGGCTGCAATTCACAGGGTCGACAAAGATTGCAGACAGTTGTATACACAATCACATCCACCACGGTACATGCCTCACCATAATCCAGGACATCTTGAAAACGTGGTGCCTCCAGGAGTCCAGGTCCATTATTGAGGATCATCGCCCTCGGCCTATGCCGTTGTCTTATTGCAACCTTTCGGAATATGCACCCGTCCCATTGGTACCATCCAGAATATGCTCTCTTCCCATTAGTTAGAACCGGTCTATGCTCCAGTCTCATTAGTGCCATCCGGGATGGTAGTAAGGCTCCCGTATCCTTACTACCATCCGGGATATGCCCTTGTCTCATTACTACCATCCGGTAGATGCACTTGTCTCAATACTACCATCTGGGATATGCTTTGGTCTCATCACTACCATCCCGGATATGCTCTTCTCTCATTTCTACCATCCGAAAGATTTCCAGTCTCATTAGTAGCATCCGGTAGATGCACTTGTGTTATTACTACCATCCGGGATGTGCTCTGGACTCATTACTACCATCCGGGAAATGTTCTTGTCTCATCACTACCATCCGGGATATGCTCTCCTCTCATTACAACCATCCGAAATATGCTCTACTCTCATTACTACCATCCTTGGTATGATTCCTTCTGATTACTACCATCCAGCACAAGCTCTTCTCTAATCAGTAACATCCCTGATATGCTCTAGTCTCAGTACTGCCATCCGGGATATGCTCTTGATTCATTACTACCATCCGGGAAATGTTCTTGTCTCATCACTACCATCCTTGGTATGATTCCTTCTGATTACTACCATCCAGCACAAGCTCGTCTCTCATCACCACCATCCCGGACATGCAGATTTCTGAACTGTCCGTTGACCCATGAACGCGACCTCACAATTTCTCTTTTATTTGTTTGTTCATTTACATTGTTGTTGATTTCTTTATTTATTTGCTCATTCGTTTGTTCACTTATTTGAATAATTTGTTTATTTTATGTATTTATTACCTATTTCTGTTGTCAGGGCGCGTCACGCAGCCTGTCGTTTATGGTAGCAGTGATACCAATTGGCCACCCCGATGTAGAAGGATTCTCCATTGTTGGAACGGCCATTGCTGGAGCGGGGAATTGATAGAGTGGGCCGCCTTTAGTTAAACAGGCTTTGGCGCGAACACGCTTGGACAGAGTTAGGTGCATGCTCGAGGTAAAGAATGAAGAGTCTAGTAAGGTGATTTCTCTGCACTGTTATTGCGTAACTAGTGCACTGAGAATAGATGCAGAGTAATTATTATATTCCTTGTGTGAGATTTAGGGAAATTGAGAGTCCACCTCTAACTTGTACAAATACATCAGCACAACATGCATCGTGTGCAGCTCCTGAGGGACCAAGTTAAGGAACCGGGGTTGCTGTTCGATGAACTTCGACTCACACGGAAGAATGAGGGGGTGAGAGATGAAAGCTACAGGAAGGTAGTCACCCGAGATTAAGAGTGTAGTCTCATGGGTGACTGGGAGGCGAGGTGAAGGGGATAGACAGCCAGAGCAGCGCCACCCTGTGGCCGTACCCGTCAATAAAAGGTATTCCGCTTTAGTTGGGGTTGTTCGGTTGCTGGGTTTGCAAGTTACCAAGAGGAAGTTACTGCGACTGGTTCTGTGGCTCAGAAGCGAATTGTGAAAGAGGAGTAGAATATGATGTCAGAAAATAGTATTAATAGTAAGATTTTGACAGTATAGAGGATCAGAGGAATCTTGGGGTCCGAGTCCATAGGACGCTCAAAGCACAAGCGCAGGTTGACTCTGTGGTTAAGAGAGATACTGGTGTATAGTCCTTCATTAATCGTGGTATTGAGTTTAGGAGCCGAGAGGTAATGTTGCAGCTATATAGAACCCGGACGAGACCCCACTTGGAGTACTGTGCTCAGTTCTGGTCGCCTCACTACAGGAAGGATGTGGAAACCATAGAAAGGATGCAGACGAGATTTACAAGGACGTTGTCTGGATTGGGGAGCATGCCTTATGAGAATAGGTTGAGTGAACTCGGCCTTTTCTCCTTGGAGCGACGGAGGATGAGTGGTCATAGAGGTGTATAAGATGATGAGAGGCATTGATCGTGTCGATTGTCAGAGTCTTCCCCCACCCCCCCACCCCCAGGGCTGAAATGCTGCCACAGGAGCGCGCAGCTTTAAGGTGCTGGTGAGTAGCTACAGAGGAGATCTCAGGGGTAATGTTTTTCACACAGACAGTGGTGAGTGCGTGGAATGGGCTCCCGGCAACGGTGGCGGAGACGGATACGATAGGGTATTTTAAAAGACTCCTGGATAGGTACATGGAGCTTAGAAAAATAGAGGTGCTAAGTGTACACCCTAGTAACTTGTAAGGTAGGGACGTGTTCGGGACAACTTTGCGGACCGACGGGCCTGTATTGTGCTGTAGGTTTTCTGTGTTTCTGTGTTTCTGTGTTTCTATGTTCCTATGAGTGTAATAGTAATTGAGGAATTCCTCAATTAGAAGATCAGAACGTATAATCTGTGCACATTGAAAAAAAAACGGTTCCGCTCCGAGTCATACGTCCGAGCACCATGACAGGTTTATCATAAAAAGAGGCACCGCTGCTCTGTTCTTAACTGATGCAGCCACGCGGTCTGTCTGGTGCACCGTCAAACTGTGCAATCGAAAGTAAACAAATACCAAAACAAGAGATAGGTTGTTAATGATGATGATGGTGATAATGGAGATGATTGAATGAGCCTTGCATGGGTAAGTTAGCTGAAATGCATATACACTACATCCAGTGTTCCTCCTTCACCAATCTGGTTTGTTGCATCCTTTAATAATTCAGTCAGGTTCCTAAGGCACAACCTGCCCGTGACAAAGCCACGCTGACTATCCCTGATCAGACTGAGCCGCTCAAAATGACCATAAATCCTGCCTCACGCGATCTTCTCCAACATCCTGCCCACCACTGAAAGAAGGCTCACTGGTCTATTATTTCCTCGGTTGATTTAAATATTCCTTCATTCAATTTTGTCCTCCATTTACTCATTTATGTGCTTTGTCTGTAAGTCGGTTTGTTGATTTTGTAGCTACGTTCGCCTGAAGAACAAAAGGGACGATTCTCTCTCCACGCCACACCACAGCGTGCGGAAGGACAGATCGGGTCTGTATTTTGCAGATCATTATAATTGGCAAATGACGCCTGAGTTGTTGACAGCGAGACCTGGTCTGACTGCCATACTACAGTTGAAGGTGTACGTTCAGTATTACTCATTACAGAGACAGCATACGATCTCGATTTCTGTTGAAAATGGGCCACACCACTTCACGATTCAGCTTCAGAGTCTACCTGTGGCAGATATCGTTACAACCCTGAAATTAATTGGTTCTGTCCAGTCAGTTCCCAATGCTGACGATAGATGGCGCAATGGGACAGACTATGTGCAGACTGGACAGGGCTACGACAGCGAGTCAGTACTCAACGTTGAATGTAGAAATTATACTTGCCAGGTTGAGAACAGAGTAACCATGGAAAACAACGGCCTTTCTGCAAAGATCAGTGAACAGGGCAAATGGAAGTTTCTGTCGATATTCCGCTTCCAACCATCGCTTCCACTTCTCAACAATTTTATATTGCAGTTTTCGCGCTTTTCTTTTCTGTATACTTTAGTCGTCAGAAAAAAAAAAAAACTGCTTTTCAGGCACAGTGAATGTGGAACAGGGTAACAGATATACTGGAGCTCCTCAAAGGGTTTAAGTCAAGATCCCGGACATGTTTATGTCAAATTTCCGGTGATCTTCATTTAAATCTACATCGGATAAGCTCTCATGCTTTCCAGAGCATTTCAGCTCTTCATTTAAAATAATGGAGAACCACGCCGGTTTATCTGCCTCTGTCGCACAGGGACATTCCTTGCCCATGCTTGTAAGCATTATTGCCCCGCGCTTCTCTTCACACCGACAGCTTCATTTGGAATCACCACCGACTGTGCAGTTTAGCTCCTGAAGTTTTCAGAAGTAGATTTGTTTCTCAGGGTACAGACCTCCGAGCAGTGCGGACGTGACTCCACGAAGTGAAGGAATCGATCCGTTTATGAATGAATTTCAGCCGCTGGACATACTGAGCAAACCAAACTTGAATCAAATTCAATTAAGCAGCAGAGAAAAAAAGAGGCCAACAGAATAAAACGCGTCTTCTCCATGATTTTGTAGAATTATAACCGGGAACTCCTTTTCATAAATTCCAATTCGTTTGCCCTTCAGGCTAATACGTCGGTCATGATCGGAACTTGTTCTACAGAGTCCCGGCTGATATGACTGAGTTGCAGTAGAAAGGAGTGATTCCATTCCTCTTTCAGTTCTATTTGCAGAGTCCGTGCCTCATGTCAATGTGAACATCAACTATTGCGGTCCTCAGGAAAACAACGGTAAAGTTGTATTCACTTGTGACGTTAAGGTCACAATTCAGATAAAACATGGTTAGAAGACATCTAACCGAACCAATATCTCTGATTTCAGAAAAACCTAATCTGAACATAGTCCGTCTTAACAGAAATGACACAGAAAAAAATATAGACGTACTGTCAGTATTGATTACAGCAGCGACAGTGCAGAGATCTACCTGCAAGTTAATCGTAGGTACGCACGTAGCTCATTAAATTAGTTTCCATTCAATATTACCGATCACAGAATCAGTGTAGAATCTCTATTTCTGTTGCAGATGGGCCAAACAACATCAGGATTCAAACACAGTGGCCGGTTGTCGCAGACACTGTCACATGCCAGAAATTAACTTGTTCAGTTCTCGATCCTGACTATAGATGGCGCGATGGAGCAATTGATCAGCAGACAGGACAGGGCATCACAGTGATTTATCAACGTTGACAGTGGAAATTATACCTGTCAACACAGCAGCCTTTTTGTAACCATCAGCTTGCGCCTAAATAAATGTTCCTGTTGATAACGACGACTCAAACGTAAACGGCCACGTATTTTTTTTTTTTTGTTGCAATTTTTTAATTTTCATGCTGTGGTCTTCTGTCGACTTCTGTTACCAGAGGTAAAAAAAAATGCAGTGAATATGGAGCAGAGTTGCAGATACGATGGAGGGTCTGGAGTGATTTATTTAGAAGGCAATTTGTGGAATTTAATATCTACACTTAAGACTAAGGCGAATATTATTTCATGTTTCCCAGAATACAGAGAACTAAAGAGCAGGTAGAAATATTCGGTTAAGATTATGGAGTGCCATGTCGGCTCATCTGCTTCAGTACCCGAGGGACATACTGTGCATGCTTATAAGCAGGATCACTCCAAGCCGTTCTTCACAGCAGCATCTTCAGATAACATTATGACGTATTGTTGAGTGAAATTCCTGATGTTTTGAGAGGTAGATGTGTTTCTCAGCATACAGAACCCCGAGCGGTACAAACCCGACTTCATGAAGTTGATAAAACAACCAGTTTGTGAATAAAGTACAGCCGCTGGAAGTACTCAACAAGCCAATCTTGGAGCAAGTTACCCAGGGTATAAGTAACATAACGTTAATGGGGAGAAACATAAACTGCTGGAAACACTCAATAGGTCGGGCAGCATCTGTGAAAGGAGAAACAGGGGTTGACATCGCAATGCAGGATGGGAAGGTGGGGAAACAATAAAGCGTCAATAAATTGTGAGATGAGCTTTCACCGGAGAGGGAGGGTCATGTGTGCAGCAGTTCTGACAGAGGATCTTCGACTTGAAATCTTCACAGTTTCTGCGCCACAGAGGCTACCTGACCGTCTGAGTCTATTCCGGGATCACCTTTTTTTAAAAAAATATTTCCATCAATTCCAGCGCGTGCGTTGTCTTAAAATTCAGTTAATTTTAATACAAATGTGAACGAAACGAACTCTCAGGTAACCCATCCTGCTGGGGGATCCCGCTTTTTCAGGCGAACGATGCTTAGGTCACCGGTAATGTGGTCTCCCAATTCAACGCGGGTCTCAGCGACATATAAGTGAGCACACGGAGAGCACGGAGCACAGTACTCTATATGACCCCAATTCACTCACAGGTGGGTTGTCGCCTCACCTGGGAAGATCGTGTGGGACCCTGCATGGAGGCCAGGAAGGAGGTGAAGGGGCAGGTCTTGCACTTGTTCCGCTTGCAAGGATAAATACCCGGAGGGAGATCAGTGGGGAGGGACAAATGGAGAAGGGAGTCGCGCAGGGTGCGATCCATGCAGAAAGCAGATATTGGGGTGGTGTGGTGGGAAAGATCTACTTGGTGGTGGGATCGCGCTGGAGTTTGAGGAGGTTCTGGACAATTCTGTGGTGTAAGCGGAGTCTGGGCTCTCTGTTTTGCCATTTGCCGCTCCAGTTCCACATAAACCTTTCAAACGTCAGGTCCAGATTTCCCAATCAGGAAACGTCTGCCCAGACTGAACTGTATTTCACAACTGTAATCGTTGAATAGATTCATGTCAGTCCCTCTGGATATAAAACAACTAGAGAACGTTCAAAAATGAGGAAATGACACTAAATCATGGATAATTTCTCTGTCTCTGAAACCCCAGCCTCTACACCACTCCCTCTCTGAAACGGCAAGCATTCTATTCACACCCTCCCTGTCTCTATAAACACTTTTATCCCGCGCCCCTCCGACTCTGTGACCACTCCTGCCACAAACCTCATCCATGTCTCTGTAACCACCACCCTCCAAGCCAGGACACTGCTCGGCTGTCGATAAATCCGCCTACCGCTACACCCTCTCGTCTGTAAATCCGTCAAGACCCTACATCCATCCATCCGAACCTCCTCTCTCCTTTACCGCTCGCTGCTTCTGAAACACGCTCTAAGCACGACACATCTCCCAATTTCTGTCCCCTACAACCACCTGTCTGTGTATACACCTCAATTGCTGCTCCCATCGGAGTGTCCGTAACCCCCTCCGGTCCCAATAACCTTCCCCATCTCTGTAACGGCTTACACCGTTAATGAAATATTTCAGATTCCTTGGGAGATATGGACATTCTGGTGTGAAGATGTATTTTTAACCACTTTCGTTACGATTTGTGGATGGGACCCAATTGTCAGATTGAATCGGTTGTGTTTGGGAAGTTCTGCTCAGATTTTGGGAATCATCTATCCAGGATGCAAATTGAGGGGGGATCACTGGGAGGGAATTAAAGAGGAGATGAATACTGCTCGAAAGGTCGGTGTGGTGAGTTGGGGCGGGATCGGAGGGGATGGGGAACCGGGACAGAAGTGTCTGGGGTAGATCTTTGTGAATGGTTGGGGAGGGTCGAGAAGCCGAGTGCTTCCTTGTGTTGCTGACTCCGTGTGTACATCCGGCATCAGATGTTGTGGACACTGGGTATAAAACAAGGCTGGGGGCAGGGTCTCTGATCTGACAAAACGGGATTAAGCGCGCCAAAGGTTGACATTCGCGAGGTGCTTTTCCATTGTTTTTCTCACAATTCAGGGCTCGTTGAATTGAGCTCCGGAAGTGTTTGTTACACAATACCAGTTTGCTCAGAACCAACTTTAATTACTACAAAGGATGGAGCCGATTGCAGCTGCAGAAATCAGATCCACCGCAACCTGATTAACCCTTTATGAACGGCCAGAGACTCATAGAGAGGGCGGAGAGCGAGACTGAACACGGGACTCTGCGGCTGCGCCACTGCAGAACACATTGGTCTCTGATCTCCTGTCAGTGCTTTGTTTCCGAGTGTCATTTCTTCCTCGAATTGGCACAAATTACTGCAAGGACACGCCGGTTCGGGGAGTAGCTGTGGACAGAGACACTGTCCGCTTTTCGGATCCGAGATGAAGGCACCAGGACCCAGAACATCAACTGGTTCTCACACCCAGAGATTTGGCAGTGATCTTTAACACACTTTAACACATCGAGTGAAACAACAGCCGGCATATCCATGACCCCACCCACACTGGACATTCTCTCTACCCTCTTCCCCACCCCATTCCTTCGTTACAAGCCTGCAAGCACGTACCACCAGTCACAAGGACAGAGAGGAGACATGTTTAGCGATTTAGTGTTCACGGTTTCATTGTCCATTCAGAAATCCTTCTGTGGAAGGGCAGAAAATGCTCATGAAATTTTGCCTGCGTGTCTGCTGTCTCCATGCTTTTGTAGCTCCTCCCTGATTGTGGTAATTCGAAGATAGGAAAGGGATAAATGTTTGATAGTTCGCGGCTTGACGGCCATGGCGAAAGGTGACGGAAGATGAGATCTGGAGCTGATTAGCTCTGATCATACCGGAAGTTAGGGCAGGGTAGAGTGGACAAGTGGCCTTCGTTTCTTCCTGTTTGCTTGTTCTCGTCTCCCAGGGCAAGAGTAAGGTGGAAGGAGATTCAACATCTCTTTTGCCCCCAAATTAAACTGTTAGACGCCACAGCGAGACAGGCGTCGTCTTCACCGTAACTCACACCTTTATTGAAAGATTTAAATGGTATTGCACAGTTGGCATGTTAAAGTATGTTTATAATGAATGAAGTTTTTTATTTCCCTTCTGTGACATTGATCACAGTGCACCCATGGGTGGGGCCGATGCCGTACAGTTCGCGAGTACACCCCGAGGTGTGTGTGTGTATGTGTGTGTGTGTGTGTGTGTGTGTGTGTGTGTGTGTATGTTTGTGTGTGTTTGTGTGCGTGTGTGTGTGTGTAAGTGTGTGTGTATGTGTGTAAGTGTGTGTGTGTATGTGTGTATATGTGTGTGTGTAAGTGTGTGTGTGTGTCTGTGTGTGTGTATTTGTGTGTGTGTGTCTGTGTATGTGTGTGTGTGTCTGTATGTGTGTGGGTGTGTAAGTGTGTGTGTGTGTGTGTAAGTGGGTGTCTGTGTATGTGTGTGTGTGTCTGTATGTGTGTGGGTGTGTAAGTGTGTGTGTGTGTGTGTAAGTGGGTGTGTGTGTAAGTGGGTGTATGTGTAAGTGTGTGTGTGTGTGTGTGTGTGTGGAATGAATATGTGTGTAGAAGAGCGGGTTAGAGGAATCTGCGGGGGGATGGGTTGTGGGGTCTGTGGTTTAGTTTTCATTACAGTCCCACGGAACTGATTGAACGCTTAAGGGTGGTTTGAGAAGGCTTGGATGTGGCGTGAATGCTACAATTAGTAAAGCCTCAGGTCCTGATGGAAAAATAAGCGGTTATTTATTTCGATGTTTAAATCACCCTGTATTTTGTCCGCCATGAACTATCCTGTGGAGTAGAGGGAGAGAAGCATCAGAAAGTGGGTTCTGTTCTGTATTATTTATTGTTTAATTGAACCGTTGAAGACCTATGAGGAAGTCATTCCCACAGTTTCCCTTTTCTCTCTTATCTATTGCTAGCAGACAGTGTGGAGTTGGACACTGCTGCAGAACAGCCTGCTGCAGTTGCCTTTCTTCACCAGCGACACCCAGTGGTCGATGTGTGCAACGTTTACATCTTTACTCACCAGGGTTATTTCGCTCGCCCCTCCTGAACTCTCACTCCCCACCCGGCATCTCCTGCTCTGAGGCCGAAGGGCAAAAAAAGAAAACGATGAGCCCCACCACCCTCTGGTCCCTGCCCTAGGAAATCTGTTCATTGTGCCTTCACACTGGTGGGGTCCGAAGCCGGGAACTCCCCACCTGACAGTACTTTGCGTGTAATTTTCCCAATCGAAGTGTGACAGTTGAAGGAAGACGCCCACCACAAATTTCTCCGTGAGGGGTCGGGCAAGGGAGGGGTGATTAATAGCAGCCTTGCCAACAACACCCAGACCCACCCCTTTTAAAAAAGGGGAGAATAATCACTACGCTTTGCTGAAAATATTCCGGTGTAAATGGTTTTCCTGGCGACGCTTTCTTGCTGAGATATATCCCACAGGAGATCAAAGACTCGCTGTTTGTAATCAACTAGGTGTATAAATCAATTCGGTGTATAAGATGATGAAAGGCATTGATCGTGTGGATAGTCAGAGACTTTTTCCCATCGCTGAAATGGTTGAGAGAAGAGGACACAGGTTGAAGGTGCTGTGGAGCAGGTACAGAGGGGATGTCAGTGGTAAGTTTTCTTTATACAGAGAGTGCGTGGAATGGGCTGCCAGCAACGGTGGTGGAGGCGGATACAATAGGGTCTTTTAAGAGACTTTTGGATAGGTACATGGAGCTCAGAAAGATAGAGGGTTATGGGTAAGCGTAGTAATTTCTCAGGTAGGGGCATGTTTGGGACAACACTGTGGGCCGAAGGGCCTGTATTGTGCTGTAGGTTTTCTATGTTTCTCTGTTTCTAACACACACTGATATTTCTAAAACCAGACAACTTTCCATGGCACAAGACACTCAGCATCTCACCCCTTCCTGATGAATATCCCAACTCCTCACGGAGCCTCCTAAATGCTGACGACCAGGACGGGGTGTCTGGATCCTGTCCAGGATCAGAATCACGTTTACTATCACTGACTTATGCCACCCCTGCTCCTCCCCCACCCCCAACACCCAATCCCGTTTAAAGCACTGAAACCCAGAAGTGTTGAGAATCCATTCCTGCCTTTGTGCCTTTGTGCCAGCCACTGTTCTGTAAAGGCCACCACATCATACTTCCATGTATGTATCCAAGCTCTCAGTTCATCACCTTTGTCCCTGATGCTTCTTGCATTGAAGTACACGCACGTTGGCCCTTCCGCCTTATTACCTTTACACCTTTTTTTTCTGCTTCTCTTTCCTCAGAGCCTCTTTATATATTAGAACTTGCTTTACTCCATGCGCTGTACCTGCTGTTCTCGCATGACCTTTATCCACCTTCACCTCACTATCTGCTCTAACACTTTGGTTCCCTCCCTCTGAAAATCCAGTTTATACCCTCCAGAGAAGCAGGAGCAAACCTTCCCGCAAGGATGTTAGTCCTCCTCCTATTCTGTGGAGTTGCCTGTGGAAAGGTCAGTCATCTGCCAAAACAAGACTAAGCACAAAAAAAGTCTGACACTTCTGAATTGAGATCCACTTTCTTTTTTTGGAATGAGCGGTTGGTTGGTCTGAGCTCGGGATTTGCTGGTTACGCATGCAAGACGAGTGGAAACATATTGGTGAGTTACTGTTCGTGCATTCATAGTGCAGTCTGAAATTATATGGCGGAGGGGAGGAAGCAGTTCATGAAATGTTAAATGCCTGCCTGCTGCCTTCCTGCCCCCGCACCTCCCCCATGATTGTAGCCATTCGAAGACAGGGAGGAGATAAATGCTTGAATGTTAGGGGATTGAGGGTCAGGCAGACTGAGACAGAAGATAAGATCTGAAGCTGATTCGCTGACTGGTGGGGCAAGCGGCCATTTCATCCTCTTCCTATTAGCATACCATCGCTAGATCGTCCTAAATTAACTATGATATAATATCATTCATTCAGATGCTGTGGTTTAACGTTACAAAATAGGCTCTGGTCCTCCATCATGTCGGATTCACACACAATGGACGAAAGAAAGAAGCAATGGTAATCAGGACTGAGGAAGAAGAAGAAGAAGATCGGCGGTGGTGGGGGAGGGAGAACAAGGTTAATGCAGCACCAGAGGTCTCTCAATGCTGCTTCTCAGGTTGACTCTGTGGTTAAGAGGGCATATGACATGTTGGCATTCATCAACCGTGGGAATGAGTTTGAGAGCGTACAGGTAGTGTTGCAGCTTTCTAGGATCCCGGTCAGACCCCACTTGCAGTACTGTGCTCAGTTATGGCCGCCTCACTACAGGAGAGATGTGGAAACTATTGAAAGGGTGCAGAGGAGATTTACGAGGATGTTGCCTGGATTGGTGAGCATGCCTTATGAGAATAGATTGAGTGAACTCGGCCTTTACTCCTTGGAGTGACAGAGGATGAGGGGTGACCTGATAGGGGTGTACAAGATGGTGAGAGGCATTGATCGTGTGGATAGTCGGAGGACTTTTCCCAGGGATGAAATTGCTAACGCAAGAGGGCACAGCTTTAAAGTGCTTTAGGTAGGTACAGAGGAAATGTTTGGGGTAAGTTTTTTTACGATGAAGTGGTGATTGCGTGTAATGGACTTTGGGTGGAGGCAGATACGGTAAAGACATTTAAGAGACCCCTGGATATGTAGATGGAGCTTAGGAATGTGGATAATCCGAGTTTATTTCTAGTATAAGGACATGATCGCCGCAGCTTTGTGGGCAGACAGGCCTATATTGTGCTGTAGCCTATTAAGTTTCTATAAGATCGGCGGTGGAGGAGGAAGGGAGGGAGAGCTAGATTCATATCTGTTGCACAAACAGCCTAAAGAGTGAAAGATCCAGCAAATGATGCGATTAATCATTCAAACACAGCATGTCACCTCCCAGAATTCACAGAGTCTGAGAAATGTAAGGAACAAGGAGACTAAAACCACTCTTGCCCGCAAGTCAATGTCTGGACTCTGCCGAGAGACGGTAGTCTTCCCCGCCACACATTGCCTTCTTGAAAGATGTTAGAGAGATGACACCGTTTAATTTTCAAAACATTTTCATGCTGAATAAAGCTTCACCCCCTTCCCAGGCTGCCTCCCGGAATCACTGCCATTGCCAAGTGGCCACATTGTTGCTGACCCTGCTGCTTCACGGGGGTCGGACTGGATTCAGTCACTGCTCGGCAGATGGATTGGAACAACAATCCGGTCACCACTGAAGTCACCATCACTGGCCTTTCAGCTTGACCGACTTGCCCTCCTCTCGCATTCTTGTTCCAGCTTCTTGGCTACTTCCATAGAAACCATGGAAACCATAGAAAAAACTACAGCACAGAATCAGGCCGTTTGGCCCTTCTTGGCTGTGCCGAACCATTTTCTGCCTAGTCGCACTTACCTGCACACGGATCATATCCCTCCATACACCCCCCATCCATGTATTTGTCCAATTTATTCTTAAATGTTAAAAAACCACACACTTACCACCTCGCCTGACAGCTCATTCCATACTCCCACCACTCTCTGTGTGAAGAAGCCCCTCCCCATGTTCCCTTCAAACTTTTCCCCCCTCACCCTTAACCCATGTCCTCTGTTTTTTTTTCTCCCCTTGCCTCAGAGGAGAAAGCCTGCTTGCATTCACTCTATCTATACCCATCATAATTTGATACACCTCTTCCTTTCCACTCCTGGTGAAGGGTCTCGACCTACAACGTCGATCTTCTGCAGGTGTTGCTGAACCTGCCGAGCTCTTCCAGTATTGAGTGTTTGCTCCCCCTGCGATGCCCTGGAAGCTTCTTGGGGGATGGGATGTGTGGCACGTGGTTTAGTTTTTTTACAGCCCCTTGGAACTGACTTAATGCTTGAGAGTGGGTGAAGAAGGGTTTGGCCAGGTGTGAATACTATACGTACTACAGCCTTCAGTCCTGAAGGGGGAGAAAAAAACCAGCTATAACTAACATCGATCTGTAAAACCGTTTGAATGTTTTTCAGCATGAACTGGCCTGTGGGGTGAGGTGATCGATGGAGGGGGAACTGAGTTGTTTTTGACAGCATTTCTGTTTGAATTGAACTGCTGAAGAAATATGGGAAGTGATTACCGCAGTTCCCCATTTCTCTCTTATCTATTGCTAGCAGAGTGTAGCGTTAGACACTGCAACAGAACTAACGGATACAATAACAACGTTAACGTTCCCTGCCTCCACCAGCGGCACTTAACAGCCGATGTGTGCACAGTCTATAGAATGCAGTGCAGTTACTCACCAGGACTATTATACGTCAACCTACGACCACCACCCCCACCACTGCACCCACCGACGCACCCCACCTCCCACCTCCTCCCTCGCACCCTCTCTATCGCTCTCGCCGTGGGGGCGAATGGCAGCAATAAGATGAACGAATAGCGCCACCCGCTTATCCCGCCACTCGGAAATCTTCCCGTCCTGCCTGCATCACAGTGCGGGTCCGATTCCCGGAACCCGCTACCTGACAGCACTTTGGGACCACCTTCCCCAGACAGGGTCTGACAGTTCAAGGAGGGAACCCACCAGTAACACCTCAGTGAGGGGTTTTGGGAAGGGAGGAGTGATAAATACCAGCCTTGACAACAGCACCCAGATTCATCCCTTAAAATACTAAGGAACAATCCCCACAACTCTCTGCTGAAAATATTCCCCTGGGAATTGTTTTCCATACAACCGTTTTACCATATAGCAATTACAGCACGGAAACGGGCCATCTCGGGCCTTCTAGTTCGTGCCGAACTCTTATTCTCACCTCGTCCTACCGACCTGCACTCAGCCCACAACCCTCCATTCGTTTCCTGTCCATATAGCTGTCCAATTTTACTTTAAATGACAATATCTGAACTACCTCTACCTCTTCTACCAAAAGCTCGTTCCACACAACTACCACTCGCTGAGTTAAGAAGTTCCCCCACGTGTTACCCCTAAACTTTTTCACCCTAAAACTCAATTCATGTCCTCTTGTTTGTATCTCTCCCACTGTCAATGGAAAAAGCCTATCCACGTCAACTGTATCTATCCACCTGATAAATTTAAATACCTCTATCAAGTCCCCCCTCAACTTTCTCGGCTCTAAAGAATAAATACCCAACTTGCTCAATCTTTCTCTGTAAATTAGGTGCTGAAATCCAGGTAACATCTAGTAAATCTTCTCTGTACTCTCTCTATTTTGTTGACATTTTTCCTGCACTTCGGTGACCAGAACTGTACACAGTACTCTAAATATTGCCTTTCCAATGCCTTGTACAATTTTAACATTCCATTCCTGGTGACCCTATCCCGCTGAGGTATGTCTCAGTGGAGAGACTATGTTCATTCTGTAATCTATCAACACACATTGATATTGGACAAATCAACCAACCTCCCTTACCACCCGATCCCGAGAAGCTCAATCCTTCCTGCTGAATCTGTCTGCTCTTGGTTTTTAAAATGCTCTCCCTGGTACATCTATAGATTTTTTTCTACGATCATTGGTGACGTACCACGTACTCTGATAGTTTAAGGAGACAGCCCACCAGAAACACCTGAGTGAGGGTTTTGGTAAGGGAGCGGTGATAAATTCCAGCCTTGCCAGCAACACATAGATTCATCCCTTAAAATACTCAGCAACAATCCCAACCACTCTTTCCTAACACCCGGTTAAATATCTCAATTGCTATGTTTTTATTTTCTCTCATTCTCTGTAGTTGCATTAATGTGCTGATCCATCATTAACTCCCAAGTTCCTTTTCGCCTCGTTTCTGTTTTTACATCGAACACAGAACATAGAATAGCACAGCACAGACCAGGCCTTTCGGCCTACAATGTTGTGCCGACCCTCAAACTCTGCCTCCCATATAAGCCCCCAACTTAAATTCCTCCATATACCGGTCTAGTAGTCTCTTAAACTTCACGAGTGTATCTGCCTCCACCACTGACTCAGGCAGTGCATTCCACGCACCAACCACTCTCTGAGTAAAAAACCTTCCTCTAATATCCCCCTTGAACTTCCCACCCCTTACCTTAAAGCCATGTCCTCTTGTATTGAGCAGTGGTGCCCTGGGGAAGAGGCGCTGGCTATCCACTCTATCTATTCCTCTTATTATCTTGTACACCTCTATCATGTCTCCTCTCATCCTCCTTCTCTCCAAACAGTAAAGCCCTAGCTTCCTTAATCTCTGATCATAATGCATACTCTCTAAACCAGGCAGCATCTGGTAAATATCCTCTGTACCCTTTCCAATGCTTCGACATCCTTCCTATAGTGAGGTGACGAGAATTGGACACAGTACTCCTAGTGTGGCCTAATCAGAGCTTTATAGAGCTGCATCATTACAACGCGACTCTGAAACTCTATCCCTCGACTTATAAAAGCTCACAACCCCATAAGCTTTCCTAACTACCTTATCCACCTGTGATGCAACTTTCAGGGATCTGTGGACATATATCCCGATATCCCTCTGCTCCTCCACACTACCAAGTATCCTGCCATTTACCTTGTACACTGCCTTGGAGTTTGTCCTTCCAAAGTGTACCACCTCACACTTCTCCGGGTTGAACTCCATCTGCCACTTCTCAGCCCACTTCTGCATCCTATCAATGTCTCTCTGTAATATTTGACAATCCTCTACACTATCTAGAACACCACCAACCTTTGTACCGTCTGCAAACTTGCCAACCCACCCTTCTACCCCCACATCCAGGTCGTTAACAAAAATCACGAAAAGTAGAGGTCCCAGAACAGATACTTATGGGACACCACTAGTCACAATTCTCCAGTCTGAATGTACTCCCTCCACCACCACCCTCTGCCTTCTGCAGGCAAGCCAATTCTGAATCCACCTGGCCAAACTTCCCTGGATCCCATGCCTTCTAACTTTCTGAATAAGCCTACTGTGTGGAACCTTCTTAAATGCCTTACTAAAATCCATATAGATCACATCCACTGCACTATCCTCATCTATATGCCTGATCACCTCTTCAAAGAACTCCATCAGGCTTGTTAGACACGATGGCCCTTCACAAAGTCATGCCGACTGTCCCTGATCAGACCATGATTCTCTAAATGCCTACAGATCCTATCTCTAAAAACCTTTTACAACAGCTTTCCCACCACAGACGTAAGACTCACTGGTCTATAATTACCTGAACTATCCCTACTACCTTTTTGAACAAGGGGACAGCATTCGCCTCCCTCCAATCCTCTGGTACCATTCCCGTGGACAACGAGGACATAAAGATCCTAGCTAGAGGCTCAGCAATCTCTTCTCTCGCCTCGTGGAGCAGCCTGGGGAATATTCCGTCAGGCCCCGGGGACTTATCTGTCCTAATGTATTTTAACAACTCCAACACCTCCTCTCCCTTAATATCAACATGCTCCAGAACATCAACCTCACTCATATTGTCCTCACCATCATCAAGTTCCCTCTCATTGGTGAATACCGAAGAGAAGTATTCATTGAGGACCTCGCTCACTTCCACAGCCTCCAGGCACATCTTCCCACCTTTATCTCTAATCGGTCCTACCTTCACTCCTGTCATCCTTTTTTTCATTCTCGTAATTCAAGAATGCCTTGAGGTTTTCCTTTACCCTATCCTTGCCATAGAGGGAGTACAAAGAAGGTTCACCAGATTGATTCCTGGGATGGCAGGACTTTCATATGAAGAAAGACTGGATGAACTGGGCTTGTACTCGTTGGAATTTAGAAGATTGAGGGGGGATCTGATTGAAACGTATAAGATCCTAAAGGGATTGGACAGGCTAGATGCAGGAAGATTGTTCCCGATGTTGGGGATGTCCAGAACGAGGGGTCACAGTTTGAGGATAGAGGGGAAGCCTTTTAGGACGGAGATTAGGAAAAACTACTTCACACAGAGAGTGGTGAATCTGTGGAATTCTCTGCCACAGGAAACAGTTGAGGCCAGTTCATTGGCTATATTTAAGAGGGAGTTAGATATGGCCCTTGTGGCTATGGGGGTCAGGGGGTATGGAGGGAAGGCTGGGGCGGGGTTCTGAGTTGGATGATCAGCCATGATCATAATAAATGGCGGTGCAGGCTCGAAGGGCCGAATGGCCTGCTCCTGCACCTATTTTCTATGTTTCTATGTTTCTACTTGCCAAGGCCTTCTCATGCCCCCTTCCTGCTCTTCTCAGCCCCTTCTTAAGCTCCTTTCTTGCTTCCCTGTATTCCTCAATAGACCCATCTGATCCTTGCATGCTAAAAGTCATGTATGCTGCCTTCTTCCACCTGACTAGATTTTCCACCTCACTTGTCACCCATGGTTCCTTCACCCTACCATTCTTTATCCAGTTCCCAGCCTTCTCCCCGTTACCTTTTAATGCCATGTCAAATCAAGAACCTATCAATCTCTCGGATTACTCGGAGGCATTTAAAGTCTGGAAGAAGAATAATGGAATGGTCGGGGAGGGGTGAGTTGGCAGGGGATCGAGTGTGATAGGGAACTGGGAGTGAAGTGTTTGGGACATATTCTACTGAATGATTCGGCATGTTAAAGGACCGGAGAATTGTTTTGTGTTGCTGTTCCCCTGTACTCAGCTGACAACAGATGTTGCAGACAGTATAAGGATAAAAGAAAGTTTGAGACAGGATCTCTGACCTGACAACACAGGACTAAGCTCGTCAAAGGCAAACATTCGTGAGAAGTTTTTTTGCTTTTTCTCTTGGTTTTTCTTAGAATTGAGCTCGGGAAGTATGTGTTACACAATGCCAGTTTGTTCGGAACCGACTTTGTTTACAACAAGGGAAGCAGCCGATTGCCATCTGCAGAAACTAGATCGACAGAAAGTTAACTCTTTATAAACACCAACAGAGAGACAGAGAAGATGGGGAGCGTGACTGAACACGGGTCACCGAGGGTGCGCCAGAACAGACCACGTCCATCTCAGATCTCCTATCGCCTCTTTTTTTTTATTTTTCGAGTGTCATCTTCTTCTCATATGTACGCTTTTTAATCCTGAGGACGTGTCTTCTGGTCTTAGATTCTCCCACCATAAGAAACATCCTCTCCACATCCACTCTCTCTGTGTCAACTGGTCCTGGATTCCCCCACTATGGAAAACATCCTCTCCACATCCAATCTCTCAAAGCCTTTCACCATTCGAGAGGTTTTATTGAGGTCACCCCTCATTCTTCTGAACTCGCTGTATACAGGCCCAGGGCCATTGAAAGCTATTCATAGGACAAGCCATTCTACCCTGGAATGACTTCCACACAGCTGCTTTGAACTCTTCATCAGTTTCAGCTCATCGTTTGTCAGACAAACGGCTCAGACCTGCTTACAATGCCACAAGTGAGCTGTCATCAGGGCATTATGAAGTTTTAATATTGCATCTTGCTTTTATATTCGAGTCCTCTTGAAATGAATGCCAACACCTCTTTTACCTTCGTCATCAGAGACTGATCCTGCAAGTCAACCTTTAACGAATCCTGCACAGGGAATCCCAAGTCCCTTTGTACCCCAGTTTTTGTCTTGTATTTTCTTTCCATTTAGGAAACAGTCAACCTTCCATTTCATCCCCCAAAGTGCATGCTTAAACACTTCCGAAAGTACATTCCAACTGCCTCTTTTGACCATTCTCCCAATCTGTCTGAGTCCTTCTTTAGCCTCTCTAATTTCATGTCTCTTCATCTATCTTCCAATCGTCTGCAAACCTTACAACAAAACCATCACTACCCCCATCCCACTCATTGACATCTGACGGAAAGGAATCTTTCCCAACACAGACCCTGTGAAACACCACTCGTCACCGTTTGCCAGTCCGAAAAGGGTTCCCTTATTCCCACCCTTCGTCTCCTTCCCGGACTACGTGTTCCCGTTCTGGGAAACTGCCAAGCGGCCTGCATTATTTCCGGATTTTCTGGAGCTGCTTCGGCGACGAGTGCTTTCGGGGTGAGGCTCTGGGTGTGACCCGATTCCTCGCCGATTTCGCCGACTGAAGCATCTGGGGAGACCGAAATGTCGAGACAGCAGGCGCTGTGCGAGCTACCGGAGGCCTCTCTATTTCTCCCGATGGTGACAGACAGTCCACTGGTCCCAGAGTCAGGGCAGCTCGAATTGACTCAGGTTATCAAATCATTTTGATGTAACTGAGTGGAATTCAAAGCGATCTGCGTGAGATTCAGGGGTACACGCAAAAAGAAAATTATATTCAGGTGGACAGCGGCAAAGTGAATTGTTGAATTCCAACAGTGAGAGAAGACAACACAATCAACTTGAATACTATGGGTTAATGGCTGCAGGAGCCCATACTGATATAATTTGATTCATGTTATCCAAATGAAAGAAAAAAAAATACGGAAAGCACAAATTGGGAGCGGGTGGTAAATACGAGAGGAATTAGTGAGAAGGTGAGAGAAGGAAAAGTGAAATCCAGATTTACATGAAATACCGAGAGTGGTCGGTGCCTTGAACGCACTGTCAGGGGAAGCAGTGAATTGCAGCTTAAGTGTCATTTGGGCATTTACGCGGGGAATGGAAGTGTGCTGATCTCATATCGGCAGATGTATTGTTCTAATCTCACATGATGGTTTTCGTTGGCCGAGGTGCCAGTTCCTATTCACGTCTGTTCCCCACCCCTCGCCACCCCCCAGCCACCTTGAGCTGTACGAACCAAAGAGCAAAGAAAGAAGAAGTTTGAATCCATAATACCCAAAAAAAAAATCAGGTAACTGCGTTACAGTGAAACATAGACACCAGGGAGACTGGTGGAAGAACCAGGGGATGTGAACGGGTTATGGGGTAAATCAGGATTTTTCAAACAGGAAGTGACGTCATAATCTCGGTGTACAGGAACATTGGTAACGGAGGCTGAATCAGTGACTCGGATTGATAATCATTTACTGAGCTAATTCACGCAGAAATCAGGAGGCAACTCAGGGTTTCAGCAAAGTTTTCAGTTTTATTAGGTTTATTATTCAGCCGTAAAGCGCGGAATAGCCTTTCAGCAACCGACGACAAACCCCATTAACAGAGGAGATTTACGAGGACGATGCCTGGGTTGGAGAGCCTGGTCTATGAGAATAGGTTGCGTGACCTCCGCCTTTTCTCCTTGGAGCGACGGAGGATGAGAGGTGACTGAGAGAGGTGTACAAGACGATGACGGTGATTGATCGTGTGGACAGCTGGAGGCTTTTCCCCAGGGTTGAAATGGCTAACACGAGAGAGCATAGCTTTATGGAATTTGGGGGTCGGTACAAGGGGAAGGTCAGAGGTAAGATTTTCACACAGAGAGTGCAGGGTGCGTGGAATGCACTCCCAGCGAAGGCGGATGCAATGGATCTTTAAGTGCAAACACAGAATAATCTGCAGATGCTGGGGTCAAAGCAACACTCAGAGCACGCTGGAAGAACTCAGCAGGTCGGGCAGCCTCCGTGGGAAAGATCGGTCGACGTTTCGGGCCGGAACGTCCCGACGAAGGGTTCCGGCCAGAAACGTCGACCAATCTTTTCCACGGATGCTGCCCGACCTGCTGAGTTCCTCCAGGGTGTTGTGGGGATCTTTTAAGTGTCTGTGAGATCGGCGCATGGAGTTTAGAAACATAGAGGGCTGTGTGGCAGGGTAATTCTGGGCTGTTTCCAGAGTAGGTGCCATGATCGGCACAACATTGTAGGCCGAAGAGCCTGTAATTTGCTGTAGATTTCTATCTTCTATGTTCGATGTTCTAACAGTAACTTAACCACGGGACACTTTACAATGACCAATTAATCTTCACGGACTTTGGATAGGGAGATCTACAGATTTATTACACATGACGCCGGACTTCATCTCCGAACTCGCAATGCTAACAGCACCTGAGTAAAATAGGGTTGATTGAGGCTTAAGAGCAGAGAGACTATGTTATTTGCTGCTTCGCTTGGAAACACTAAAGCTTATTAGGTACTTTCTAGTCCCTGGATAGACACTCCTGCCTTCCATCCTCGTATCCCCACCACTCTGTCCAAATGGGTTTCTGCCTCTGGGACACTAATGGAAGCTGAATACGAGGAGACTGACACAATATTCAGTGGGCGAATACGTATCCCTTGCTCACAGCGAGCTCCGTGACGCTAAGGTTGAAATTAATGGAATTATTCCCACTTGGCCGCTTGTGCCGCTGAACCGGCCTCACGCCAAGTGAATAACGGAGCTATGCTGGGGGTTGAGAGCGAAACACTACGATATTTCATGTTTCTGAGCGTACCAAGTGGTCAGAAAACTATCGGCCCATGATGGGGGTCAGGACGGTATAGAAATTGTATCACACAGCAACGTTGAGAGGGAATATGTTGGTGGCAGTGTGGAGGTGGCAATTACGGGATGAAAGGTCTGGGTTGAGCTGAGAAAACTAAGCTGCTTTGATACTAACGAGTCAAAACCTTCAGTGATATCTTCATCGTGAGGATGTGAAACGCAGAGAGAATCCTCCGGAGACATGGGGAACAATTATACAGAAACAAGGAAAGACATTCTGAACGATGGCTTTTTCCTCGATGGTTGTCCTTCCTCTGTGTCAATTCACCTGCCAACTATCCTCTTCCGTTCACCAGTGACGTCATCTGAGGAAACAACACACCATTTATGTTGACTACGTCAGTAACCCGGAAGTGCTGCTGCTGGTGAGTTTCAATTACGGGGTGATGATTTTCGAATCTGTACCAAACATCATGACAATGCAACCTTGAAAACAACTAGTATATTTCATGTCGCCAGGGGCCCAGGAAATTTGTTCCTTTCAATATCAATATAACGCTGTATGATACCGCCTAATTCGCATCTTTCCCTGTTAAGTGTCACGAAACTGCTAATCACAGTGTAGTATATACATGGACACAACCATGGCACTGCATAGCTCACAGACCTGAAATTAGTAGGTACGTTTCCTTTACAAGTGACACTGTGTATCGTCAGGCCAATATTCCATTCACATACCTCTTCAGATCACTGTAAGCAGATCGGTCCTGCAGCACAAGTCCCTGTTAATGTGAGGAAATCAGCATGATTAGCAGCATTTTGTTATTAAAAGCATTTTGTGATAGAAGAGAACAGCAATAATACTGAAGAATACTTGCGCTTATTTAATAAATTCTGTCTGAAAGTAACACGGAATAGTCAGACCATGATGAAAAGAGGATCAGGGACAGACAGTCATGATCCCCAAGCGAAACATAGAAACATAGAAACATCGAAAATAGGTGCAGGAGTAGGCCATTCGGCCCTTCGAGCCTGCACCGCCATTTATTATGATCATGGCTGATCATCCAACTCAGAACCCTGCACCAGCCTTCCCTCCATACCCCCTGATCGCCGTAGGCACAAGGGCCATATCTAACTCCCTCTTAAATATAGCCAATGAACTGGCTTCAACTGTTTCCTGTGGCAGAAAATTCCACAGATTCACCACTCTCTGTGTGAAGAAGTTTTTCCTAATCTCTGTCCTAAAAGGCTTCCCCCTTATCCTCAAACTGTGACCCCTCGTTCTGGACGTCCCCAACATCGGGAACAATCTTCCTGCATCTAGCCTGTCCGATCCCTTTAGGATTTTATACGTTTCAATCAGATCCCCCCTCAATCTTCTAAATTCCAACGAGTACAAGCCTAGTTCATCCAGTCTTTCTTCATATGGAAGTCCTGCCATCCGAGGAATCAATCTGGTGAACCTTCTTTGTACTCCCTCTATGGCAAGGATGTCTTTCCTCAGATTAGGGGACCAAAACTGCACACAATACTCCAGTTGTTGTCTCACCAAGGCCTTGTACAACTGCAGTAGTACCTCCCTGCTCCTGTACTCGAATCCTCTCGCTATAAATGCCAGCATACCATTCGCCTTTTTCACCGCCTGCTGTACCTGCATGCGCACTTTCAATGACTGGTGTATAATGACACCCAGGTCTCGTTGCACCTCCCAAAAGGGCACATAATCCCTTGTCACCCGCTTCCCTTCCTTCAAGAAGCTCAGAGTGATATTTGCAATTTTCCAATCCTCAGAAACAATTCAATAGTAATCTGTAGCTTGGAATATCAGTACTAATCCTTCTACTACCTCTTCAGCGGCCCACATCAGAATTTTGTGGTGCAGTTAATCTCGTCCATTTCGTCCAGGTGATTTATCTACCTTCGGCCCTTCCAACTTGCCTTTCATCTTCTCATTATAGTGACTGCAACCACTCCCGTGTCCTGACACTGTCACACTGATCGTTTGCTCCACAGCAAAGACTGACACTAATAATTCATGAGTTGATCCGCCATGTCCTTGTCCCCAACTGTTGCCTCTTCGATTTCATTTTCGCTATCGAATGCCTCACTTCAGCGTCTGTCTCTTACTGTGTAAAGTGGAAACAATTACTTCAAGAAGGCATTGACGCAAATGTAGGCCTTACCATATAAGTGGAATTTCCATCATCTGCATTGTTCCTTGTGCCCTGGAACGAGAACATGAAGATTTCTATTGAAGCGTTTAACCAAGTGCACAACAATTGTATTCTGACTCTGCACATAAAAAAGGGAGTATCAATTTTCACATTCACTGCTGATTGGAGCATATTGCATCATTCGCCGTTCGACAGACTGCGCGTTTCCGATTCAGTGTCAGGAAAGTACATATTTTCTCTGACACCAGGAACGCTTCCGGACAGCATTAGATGATTTGTAAGCATTCAGCAATAAGGGTAGCATGATGAATGTTATTTGACGAGGAGCTCGCCTACAGAACCAAACATCTTGAGAGATTATTCCTGATCAGAATTTGCACGTCACAGAGAGGGGATATGGACTTGTGTCCTCAGGATGCTGACCGTATTTGCTATTTCTCTAAACGTTCACATAGATCATCGCTAATCACAGTCCGGCAGGTGCAGACCTAACCACCGCTTCCCCTTGTGTCTTTCCCGCTTTGACCGGACATTTAAAGAGGATCCTTCATGAAATATATTCCACTCAGAGTAAGAGCTGTCTTTTTTGCATTGTACAACAATTATGTATTCTGCAGAAACAGCAAATAACTCGGGTGAAGAAGTTCTGCAGGTGCTGGAAATCCGGAATAACGCACACAAAATGCCGGAGGAACCCAGCATTTCAGGTAGCATCAATGAAAATTAATAAACATTCGACGTTTTGGGCCGAAAGCCTTCTGCTGGACTGGAAAGGAAGCAGAAAGGCGCCAGAATTTAAAAAAAAAACAATAAGTGGGGGAGAGGAAGGTTGTCTATGTGGAAGGTGAATGGTGGGCCTGGACAGTGGGGAAGGTAAAGCGCTGAAGGAAAATGAATCCGATTACAGAGGAGACGGGACCATGGTAGAAATCGAAGATGGAGAGTCTCCGGGGAAGTTCATGGACATGTGAAGATAAGAGATAAGAGTCGAGGGCGAAGAATGGAACAAGAGGGAAGTGAACAAAAACACGGGTAGGAAAAGGTCGATGTTCGTTGCTATCTGGTTTGGGTCTACTTAGAGGCGTTGTTCCTCAGTTAACTGGAAATGTGAACCGGTGATCTACATAAATGGCCAATCAGTGCCCAAGGGCCCGATGGACGCTACCGATCACATTACCGATGTTCTTATCTTTCCTTCGCAAAACAATGACTGAGACCATGAACATAATACAAACATCCAACCTGCTCATTCCCTGGGAAATTTTCATAGTTTTGCGATGCGTCCGCAGCGTTTGTATCCAAGGTGCCTGTGGGGGCAAAACAGAATATGTCACAACGGTGAAGAGCAGTAGGGACCGTTGTTAGTGCTGCAGACGTCAATCCGGGCCCCAAACAAAATGCAACCATAGCGTGAGCCACGTCCCATCCAGTTGTCAGAAACACGTAATCTCTTGTACAGAAGACCAGTAACTGAGGGCCTATATTGATCAATATGAAGGGAAATTAAGTCCACTAACCTGCAATTCCATCTCTCCCTGATATTGTAATGTTCAGTTCAAAATTTAAACTTTTTTCACTGGGATACCAAACGATAGGCAAGATAAAACGACCTCCAGCTTGTGTGCGCTATGAGCTTCCATATTTAAATGCAATGTTTAGATTTCCGTGGGCTCAGTAATAGAACAGTTCAAACTGGGTTCACTCACTGTTTTTTCCGGAATTGGTGCTCGTGTCGTGTTTGGATTGCGGTGGATCTTTGATGCTGAATAAACAGAAACAAAGGTCAAAACATGAATTCGGCAGGATGTCACTTTCCTTCACTGATACACCGAAGGAGAACGACCCCTATAATTCCATTTGATAATTTCTATTCATTCCTTGATACTGTTCCTGTTATTGGATACCCGATTCCAGTCCTACTCGATCTCAACAACAGTGACCATAATGGGTTATGGATAGAAAACGTTCTGGAATTTCGGACCTCAGCTTTCCAGGAGAAAGTGACACACCTGCATTAATGAACGCAGCCCACTTTCAAACAAATGCTCACACTTCAGGAAAGCCACGTCCACGTACAAGATAATACTGATTCTGTCCACGGATGTCTCCTGATCTGTGGCATAATTCTAGAGTTGCTAATCAATTTTAGCTCCTCCTTGGGTAAAGAGGTTTAAAATGCCAACAGGTGGAGACCGAGCGGTCCCCATTTTCCTTAAACACCGGGGACGTGCGGATTGACCAACTGCTCCACTGTGACTGAAACTGATTGTTATCGACAGGGTAATATTCACTCATAGATCCGTTATCTCACGGAAAAGGACCTCAGTGCCTGGTGAGGATCTACACCAATGCACCGTCCGTGTTCCATTCCTGAACCTTGCACATGAATCGTCACCATTTAATTATCCATTTCCCTCTTAAAGGCCGCAGTTGATCCGCCCTCAGGAGATCTGCAAACAGAGCGCCCCCTGTTCCAGCAGCAAACTGCTGGAAAGCAAACCATTCACCCTGACTTGTAATGCCTGCCTCTTTCATCTAGAGTCTCTAGTCTTTAATCCTGGACTCAGTGATGTGGAAGAGCAACTTCAAACTCACATATGAAACTCTGATGTTTATGAGTTTCAGTATAAACTCCACCTTAAATGCCTTCCAGGAAACAGCTGTCTTCCAAAAGCACAATCTATCCCTGAACCCAGTATCCGCTCTGGTATATTTCTTCTGCACCATTTCTGAATCCTTAGCTTGCCTCCTGTCATATGGTGAGGAGACATGAACAATACATTTTCAATACGGCCAAGAGTTCTGTCCCTGTTAGGTACACATTTCTGACTCCAATAATTGTTGCCACGGTAATAAATCGCAGAACTCTCTGTGCCCTGTGAAGCACTTCCTCATCCTGCATCTCCGCACCCAAAAGGGTCTGTTCATGTCCCCCAACAAATAATGCCTGACTCGCCAGTGCCCTCCAGCTCCAGTTTGTGTAATTTGCTTCAGTCAGCTGTCGCATCGCAAATTCGCGTTCAAAGTTTTCAATGTGTCATTTCTGCAAAAACACCTCCCCCAATTATTGACAGAAGTAGTGATTTTCTGAGAAAAATGCATTTACCCGCCAGTTTTCCTCGCGGTCAACCATCCAGTGATTCCACCGATCAGGCCCACGCCAAGTAAACCAAGCATAATGCCTGCGATTGCGCCAGAGCCGAGGGTAAAAATACCATCTGTTTTAGCTATTAACACACAGAGCAAATTTATATATTACATCTGCGAAAACTCATCTTTTTCAGTGGCAAATTGATTTTAATAACTATTTGACTATGTAAGTTTGGAATCGATTATTTTGTCCCAGACAGTTCAGATTTGAACGTCGATCCACGCTTTGAAATATTCTGGTCGCCAGTCTGGACATTGAAAATAGATTGTGATCAATAAAACGAGATAAGTTCGCTATCTCCTGTCTGTGACCAAAAGAACAATTGGGTATTTGTTCGGTTTACAATCTAAATAGATTTGAGAATCTTCCAACTCGAAGTGGTTCTTTAATAATTCCTTGCTAAAGCACACCGTCACAGCCCCGGCTATTCTGTCATTTCTGACGGCATTTGCCCCCTATATTATCGGCTATCAGACATGCTGTTCGTTCATGTTTTAAACTTACAACGGCTGCGGACGTAATTTCACCACTTCCGTCACAAAATATTGCCATCCTTTCAATAAACAAATGACAATGGGTGCAAAAGTAGACCATACGGCCCTTCGAGCCTACACCGCCATTCTGAGATCATGGCTGATCAACTACTATCATTACCCGGTTTCTGCCTTGTCCCCATAACCCTTGATTCCCCTATCCATAAGATACCTATCTGGCTCCTTCTTGAAAGCATCCAGACAATTGGCCTCCACTGCCTTCTGAGACAACGCGTTCCACACCTCCACAACTCTCTGGGAGAAGAAGTTCCTCCTCAGCTCTGTCCTAAATGACCTACCCCTTATTCTTAAACCATGCCCTCTGGTACTGGACTCTCCCAGCATCTGGAAAGTATTTCCTACCTCTATCTTGTCCAATCCCTTAATAATCTTATATGTCTCAATCAGATCCCCCTCAATCTCCTTAATTCCAGCGTGTACAAGCCCAGTCTCTCTAACCTCTCTGCGTAAGACAGTCCGGACATCCCAGGAATTAACCTAGTGAACCTACGCTGCACCTCCTCCACAGCCAGAAGGTCCTTCCTTAACCCTGGAGACCAAAACTGCACACAATGCTCCAGGTGTGGTCTCACCAGGGCCCTGTACAAATGCAAAATGATTTCCTTGCTCTTGTACTCCATTCCCTTTGTAATAAAGGCCAACATTCCATTAGCCTTCTTCACTGCCTGCTGCACTTGCTCATTCACCTTCAGAGACTGATGAACAAGTACTCCTAGATCTCTTTGTATTTCTCCCTTACCTAACTCCACACCGTTCAGATAATAATCTGCCTTCCTGTTCTTGCTCCCAAAGTGAATAACCTCACACTTATTCACATTAAACGCCATCTGCTGTCACTTAAGGTGATAAAGTATTCTTCTTTCAGAGTTTCCGCATACTTGGTTTTTCCCTGCAGCAAGTGTGTGCATTATCTATCAGATCACAGTAAAACAAAATTGTACTTGGTTACAGTTCAATTGTTCCCTGGGACATGTGAAAATAAGACACCAGTGTCACTTGCTCTTGAAGCAAGAACTAGAACCATTTCATATCTAACACGTGGCAAAGGAGTGGCGAAGGAGGAAGGGAATGCGAATTATGATCATTGGGCTCTCTTCCAGGGATGTTGCGACCGACACCGAAGGGACGGTTTGCTCCTGAACTGGATTGTCCTTCCGGGATGTTTTATTGTTGTTGTTCGATAGGGTTTAAAGTGGAGTTGCAGGGAGATGGAAATCAGACTGTTACAACGGTACGTGGAGATGCTGTGGAGACAGATATCGGTACGAGCTCAGCTGCTCCGGATTGGGTGTTGTGCAATGAGCCAGAATTGAATTTAAGGGGAAAAAAAAGAACGTTGGCGTAAGTGATCACAACATGATCGAATTCATCCTGAAATTTGAGAAGGAGAAGCTGAAGTCAGTGCGTCAAAAGAAATTAGAGAAGCACTGGAGAGGAGATGGCCAGTTTTAATTGAAAAAGAACACTGGCAGGGATGACGGCAGAGGAGGAAGATATATTCTAAAGGAAACATGGCTAACCGTGGCTAACAAGAGAAGTGAAAGCCAACACATTGTCCAAAAGCAGGATTTATAATGGAACAATTATTAATGGGAAGTTAGATGATTGGGTAGTTTAGGAAGAACAGCATTTAAAACGTTTCTAAACTGTAAATATCTAAGGAAATGGGATGTAGACAAATTATATGTATTAGATAATTGTTCAAAGGACATGAAACAGTTATCCAAAAATAGATTACAAGATCTCATTTACCTTTGGTTTTCCAAAACATATAGACTTGATCCATAATAGAGGGTTAAAAAAGATATAACCGCGCTTTCTAGAATAAATTTATTCAACCCGAAAAAGTTTAGAAATTGAAACCATATTCGTGAAGTATATTTAACTATTGGATTATCCGTTTGTTTATGCAATGTAGAAAGAGCAAAGGGAAGGGAAGTCCCTAAGACAGAACCCAATGAAAACCCTTTTATAGATTTGAATTCAAGATATATCCAATGTGGACTTGAAGTTGTGTCCAATTCTCATGTCCAAATTTTTAAATATCGAATATTAATTGCCTAATAGTAAAATCTAAAGTTCGGCAGTGCCAGCCCACCCTCCCTTTTAGACTTCTGTAAGTATCTTTAAACTAACCCAGGAGTTTTATTCTGCCATATATATGAACAGATTTTAGAATCAACATTATCAATACAAGATTTCGGAAAAAAATTTGGCACCGCTTGAAATAAATATAAGAATTGAGGTAAAATAATCGCCTTGATAGCATTAATCCGATTTAACAGTGACAAAGGCATTGGTGAGCATTTAGTAAGCAGATGTTTAATCTGATCAATTAAAGGCATAACATTAGCTTTAAATAAATCCTTGCGCTGCTTTTTTTTGTAATTTTAACCAGTAAATAAGTAAAATAGTCGGTAAGCAATCTAAACGGTAAACATCCATAAATGGGAACCTGCATATTTAGCGGAAAATTTAAAAAAAAACAAACGTCAGTTTAAAAGTAATTAAGAAGGTAAAGATGAATGCGAAAGTACTCTAGCCAATAATATTAATGACGACAGGCAAAGTGTCTTCACGTACATCAAGAGTGAAAAGAGAAGCGGGAGTGGATATCGGGACGTTGAAGAACGATGGTGGTGAGGTACTAACACACACAAAATGCTGGTGAACGCAACAGGCCAGGCAGCATCTCTAGGAAGAGGTACAGTCGAAGTTTCAGGCCAAGACCCTTCGTCAGGACTCAATGAAGGAAGAGCTAGTAAGAGATTTGAAAGTGGGAGTGGGAGGGGAAGATCCAAAATGATAGGAGAAGACAGGAGGGGGAGGGATGGAGCCAAGAGCTGGGCTGGTGATTGGCAAAAGGGGATACGAGAGGATTATGGGACAGGAGGTCCAGGGAGAAAGACGGGGGGGGGGGTAACCCAGAGGATGGGGAAGGGGTATAGTCAGAGGGACAGAGGGAGAAAAAGGAGAGTGAGAGAAAGAATGTGCGTATAAAAATAAATAACAGATGGGGTACGAGGGGGAGGTGGGGCATTAGCGGAAGTTAGAGAAGTCGATGTTCATGCCATCAGGTTGGAGGCTACCCAGACGGAATATAAGGTGTTGTTCCTCCAACCTGAGTGTGGTTTCATCTTTACAGTAGAGGAGGCCGTGGATAGACATGTCAGAATGGGAATGGGATGTGGAATTAAAATGTGTGGCCACTGGGAGATCCTGCTTTCTCTGGCGGACAGAGTGCAGATGTTCAGCAAAGCGATCTCCCAGTCTGCGGCGGGTCTCGCCAACATATAGAAGGCCAGATCGGGAGCACCGGACGCAGTATATCACCCCGACCAACTCACAGGTGAAGTGTCGCCTCACCTGGCAGGTGAGGTAGTAATGGGGGATAACGAATTGGTGAAAGAACTGAATTAGTATTTTGCATCAGCCCTCACTGCAGAATATACTGGTGATATGTTGAAAGTTCCAAGTATCAGGGGTCATGCAATGTTAGCATGCATTTCAAGGGTTCTAGAATATAAAAGCAAGGATGAAATGCTGCTTTATAAAGCACTGGTGAGACCTCACCTGGAGTATTGTGATCTATTTTTGGATCCTCGTTTTAGAAAGAATGTGATGAAACTGCAGGAGATTCCCCAAAATGATTCCAGCTTTGAACGGCCTTTCAGGAGACGAGAGAGTGAAGGTGCTGGGTCTCTACCCACTGCAATTTAGAAGAATGTGGGGTGACGTCATGGAGACCTACCGAATTGTGAAAGGTCTTAGTAGAGTGGATGTGGAGAGGATGTTTCTCATGTGGGAGAGTTTAATGCCAGAAGGCAAAATCTCTGAATAGAGTGGCGTGCTATTAGAACGGAGACGAAAAGGAATTCATTTCGCCTGAGGGTGGTGAATCTGGGAATTATAATCCATAGGCAGCTATAGAGACCATGTTGTTATGTAAGTTTAAGGCAGAAGCCATGTCGTTACGTAAATATGAACAGAGGACGAATGATTCTTGATTGGTCAGGGCATGAAGGAAGATGCGGAAACGAATGCGATTGTGACTGTGAGGAATGTTGGATCACGAATTATGAAATGGCGGAACAGACTCCATTGGCCAAATGGTCCAATCCTCCTTCCAATGCCTTATGGCTTTATGATCTTAACTGCAGCAAGGTAGTATTTGTAATGCAATCCGCAAGTCAAAACAATTCCGCTTTTCATCTGAATCAATACTGTTATTCATCACTATGCAACATACAACTACATTGATATCGTAGTCAATATTCTGATCGGGTTCAGGCATTTAGTTCAGATACGCCGGCCTGACTGCACCAACATCATTAATTAAATGACCTCAAGAAAGGGAGAAACAGACTGCCTACCGAGCACATTGATTTGCGTGGTTGAGGTATTGTTCCTGTTTGTAACATTGTTATAGGCCTCACAAGTGTAGTTTCCCGTCTGGCAGACAGAGATGTTGTCGAGGATGAGAACCTGCCCACTTTGTGGGTGGGCACCGTTCAGTCGCCATTTCAATTCAGCAACTGGCCGCGACTGTGTCAAACATGTTAACCTTATGGTGCTTCCGGCAACGTGAAGAGAGGAGTTCGGTTGAGTGATGATATATGGACGGTCCGGTCCGTCTAAAACAAATGGACAAAACGGATTGACAGAAAATTACACAGGAAATACATCAGAGTTTCTCAGCGTAAGAGGAGGAACAGCCCATCACCGTTGAAAGTGCTCCTGTACACCAGCGAATGCATTTTTCTGGAAGACACGCGCTGTAAGTAGGATAGGAGAGTCGGGAGACAGTGTCAGATCATCCCCAGACCCGCTTCCTTCTCCAAACTGGAGACAATGCACGCCAGACATAAGCGTATTCTTTTGCATAACTTCTCTAGGTGTGGGGTTTGTGGAAAATAATTCAGGAAAACCTTTCCAAACAAAATAGCCGACGTCTCTCTGCGGTGCTAAAGTAAGGCAGCTTGGAGTGTAGGTACAGTCACTAATGTAATCAGGGTTCGGGCAGAATCTCACGTGGGCGTACACCATACTGTCACGTCACTGACCTTGCATGTAATTATAGGAACTCTCCAATTTACAGCGTGTATGGACGGGCCCATTTTCAGATTCAATATTCTATGTTCAGTCTCTATCATAAGTCGAGGGATAGAGATTAAGAGTCGCGATGTAATGATGCACCTCTGCAAAACTCTGGTTAGGCCACACTGGGAGTACTGCGTCCAGTTCTGGTCGCCTCACTACAGGAAGGATGCGGAAGTATTGGAAAGGGTACAGAGGAGATTTACCAGGATGCTGCCTGGTTTGGAGAGTATGCATTATGATGAGAGATTAAGGGAGCTAGGGCTTTATTCTTTGGAGAGAAGGAGGATGAGAGGGGGCATGATAGAGGTATACAACTTATTAAGAGGAACGGATAGAGTGGATAGGCACCCCACCCAAATTTCATGTAGATCACAATTGCCTTTGAACTGTGGTGATTGGAAAATCTAAAAACGCATCGTGAAGACACTTGTAGGACAGAGCAGTTTATCCTGCACATTTCTTTCATCTGCAGTGCAGAAGTGAACCGACGATGTGGTAGTTTCATCCCGACGCAATGCGACTCGGATTTGAGGTTGGAAATTCAAAATTTCAATTTTAATTCACCAGCGCCCGAGACAGACTCGAATCCGTCTCCCAATCAACTGTTCAGTTACTTCGGTGCTTGCCTGTAGTTGTTTATTTCTAGGGTAACATTCACTGATATAATCCCACTCTCCCGGAACCCCGTATCCAGCAGGACTTGTAAAATGATATGTAATTACCGGAGACTCGGGTTACTTACAGTAGACATCGAGATGAAACGGGGCGCTTGTCGAGCTGTTTATCAAGTTACTTGCTCTGCAGGTGAAATTTTCGTCTGTCCGTCGCACTCCTGAAACAGCGAGTGTGCTGTTATCGGCACTCAGTTCAAACCTGCCACCGGGAATTATCGGGCTGTTCTCCTTAAGCCACAGGTAAGAGACTTCCGTGCCTCTTGCGAAGCAGGTTATCGCGACGCTGTCACTGTACTCTATCAGTCTGGTGGCATTAGATGTTACGGTGACATTGGAAACAGGTTCTGTTAAAACATAGGCGATTGGTTAGTGCTCAGATCAGCAATATAATCTGGAAGTTTATAGATCCCGTTCCGTATCTGAAAACGAAATCAAATATTTATCATTCCATAATAAGTTAACATTAAACAATAATTCCATTTGATGGTCATAAGGTTTGAGATGAAAACACTGGAGCTGAGACACGTCTCTTCATTCCTCATTCTCCGCTCACTCAGAGCCAGTATTCTGAAATCCTCTCCCTTCAGGCTTATCCATGGCGTGATAGGTCATCTCAGAGGCCCTTCGGCCGATTTCCTTCATGATGACCAGGATGTCTCCCTGAACTATTCCCATTTGCCAGCGACTGGACCGTGTACAAACTGTTATATCCTTTTACAATCTAAATGATTTCTGAACATTAAAGTTGCACGCACCCCCAGCATTCCCTCCGGCAGTTCCTAACACTTACGAAACACAGGTTGCATGAAGATGTCGCTATTTGGGTCCCTTTTAAATTGTACCTCACTCGGTATCAATCTATTTTCTTCACTTTAGACTCATCATGCTGAGACATACGTGAACATCGAGATAAGCTGTTCCCCTCGTGCTTTTTAGTCTCCTCTATATGGCCATGCAACGGCCTCCCACCCTCCCAGATGAAGATCTCGATCGAACAAGACGTCTAACGCCAAAACATGCCCATTCTGTTTGCATCCTTATGAATACTTTCTGCACCGTTTGCAGGTTAATTGAGTTCTTCTCATTCTGTCTAAAGATGAATGTTTGGCTTTATGATCATGAAAAGATAAAATAAAATATGCAGGCTGTCGACTCCGTCTATGACTCGCACAATCTTATTGCCCGTGCTCTCTGACTCAGGCAGCATCCTTGTCAGCCACCTCTGCGCCGTCTCTAATGCCTCCACAAGCTTCTTATAGAACGAAACTTTCCCATTTTAAATAGTGAAACATTATCCAGTCACCAGCCCTGCTGGACCTCATTTCTCTGGAGAGGGGATAGGAAGATATTTGCCATTGGTCTCCTCACTCTCTGAATAGGAGTGTGGATTTATCCACTTTATTGATCTTCAGGAGAGCCAATACTCCTAGCTCCATTTTGAGTTCTCTGCCAGTTTATTTCGTAAACTATTAAAAAAATCAAGAATCATTTTTTTGCTTTAGCTTCCAAATCTTTACATTTTGTCTTCCTGGGTAAATTCACTGCTGTCTCGTCATTTAAAGAGCTCTGATAGTCAGACGCTTGTCCTTCCTTCTACTGGAACAAACGTCCTGTCTATTGTGCACTGGGCAGTTGGTGCTTAAGGAGTTCCACGTGGCAGGTGTGGACGTCCCTAAAGTCAGCTGTTTAAAATAACTCTCCAGAGTTCCCGCCTAATGGAGTCATAATTGAAATTGATCAAATTTAATTTAATTTCTCCCGCAATGTCGACACCGTACCTCATCGATTGCTATCTTAAAACTGAAGGAATTCTGATCATTCTGAGATCTTGTAGCATATGTACGTTACGGAAAAATGTGCAGAAGGTCGGATATTGGGTAATTGTGTTCCATTTATCACGATGAGTGGGAAGCTCCAGCTGGGAAACCCCCGGCCAGAGAGCGTGTTTTCAGTTACAGGAACAGTATTTAAGGGATTTCTAAGAGATAACCTCGACCATCATTCTGATAGTCAAGGCTTGATCGCGAATGGTCAGTGTGGTAATTCTGCGGGTCTGACAAAACGTTTGGATTTGCTGGGGTCCGGTGTAGGTAGAACAGTGGATTTTGTCTACATGGTCTTCAGTAAGGCCTTTAACAAGGTTCCACATGACAAATTCATCTGCGTTAGGGGGACAGCGATACACGATAAGAGGGAGAGGTTTAAAAGAGGTCTAAGGAAAGGTAACACAGACGGTAATAAGCACCTGGAATGAGCTCCCTGATGAAGTTGTCAAGCTGAACACAGCTGCAACTTTTAAGACGAACTTCGATAAACAATTGGAACGGAATGGTTTGGAATGTAATTGACCGAACGCAGCAACTGCGAATACCAAGGAGATGCAGGGGTCGGCATTGACATGTTGGGCCGAAGGGACTGTTTCCTTCCTGTTTTAATCTGCGACGCCATGGCGTTTTGAAATTTCATTTTCCAAAAACAAACCCGACAAAAATGTCAAACCAATGGAGCTCGTGAAGGAGGAAGAAGGAAACAATTCACTTCAGGCAAGGGTGACTTGGCAATGAGAAAGATGATGCATAATCACTGGCAAACACAGGACAGAAATACTGACAACAGTTTCTCAAATCATCCAGATAAACCATCGCTACTGAAATGATCCAAAGTTCAGTGTTAGTGTTAATGTTTTGGAGCCAATGGAAATTGTTTCACACAAAACGGAACAGGTATAAATTGGGAACAACAGGAATTCTGCAGATGCTGGAAATTTAAGCAACACACATAAAAGTTGCTGGTGAACGCAGCAGGCCAGGCAGCATCTCTATGAAGAGGTGCAGTCGACGTTTCAGGCCGAGACCCTTCGTCAGGACTAACTGAAGGAAGAGTGAGTAAGGGATTTGAAAGTGGGAGGGGCAGGGGGAGATCCAAAATGATAGGAGAAAACAGGAGGGGGAGGGATGGAGCCAAGAGCTGGACAGGTGATAGGCAAAAGGGATACGAGAGGATCATGGGACAGGAGGTCTGGGAAGGAAGACAAGGAGGTGGGGGGGGGGGGGAAGACCCAGAGGATGGGCAAGGGGTATATTCAGAGGGACAGAGGGAGAAAAAGGAGAGTGAGAGAAAGAATGTGTGTATAAAAATAAGTAACAGATGGGGTACGAGGGGGAGGTGGGGCATTAGCGGTAGTTAGAGAAGTCGATGTTCATGCCATCGGGTTGGAGGCTACCCAGACGGAATATAAGGTATTGTTCCTCCAACCTGAGTGTGGCTTCATCTTTACAGTAGAGGAGGCCGTGGATAGAAATGTCAGAATGTGAATGGGATGTGGAATTAAAATGTGTGGCCATTGGGCATTCCTGCTTTCTCTGGCGGACAGAGCGTAGGTGTTCAGCAAAACGATCTCCCAGTCTGCGGCGGGTCTCGCCAATATATAAGAGGCCAGATCGGGAGCACCGGATGCAGTATATCACCCCGACCGACTCACAGGTGAAGTGTCGCCTCACCTGGCAGGTGAGGTAGTAATGGGGGATAACGAATTGGTGAAAGAACTGAATTAGTATTTTGCATCAGCCTTCACCGCAGAATATACTGGTGATATGTTGAAAGTTCCAAGTATCAGGGGTCATGCAATGTTAGCATGCATTTCAAGGGTTCTAGAATATAAAAGCAAGGATGAAATGCTGCTTTATAAAGCACTGGTGAGACCTCACCTGGAGTATTGTGATCTATTTTTGGATCCTCGTTTTAGAAAGAATGTGATGAAACTGCAGGAGATTCCCCAAAATGATTCCAGCTTTGAACGGCCTTTCAGGAGACGAGAGAGTGAAGGTGCTGGGCCTCTACCTACTGCAATTTAGAAGAATATGGGGTGACGTCATGGAGACCTACCGAATTGTGAAAGGCCTTAGTAGAGTGGATGTGGAGAGGATGTTTCTCATGTGGGAGAGTTTAATACCAGAAGGCAAAATCTCTGAATAGAGTGGCGTGCTTTTAGAACGGAGACGAAAAGGAATTCATTTCGCCTGAGGGTGGTGAATCTGGGAATTATAATCCATAGGCAGCTATAGAGACCATGTTGTTATGCAAGTTTAAGGCAGAAGCCATGTCGTTACGTAAATATGAACAGAGGATGAATGATTCTTGATTGGTCAGGGCATGAAGGAAGATGCGGAAACGAATGCGATTGTGACTGTGAGGAATGTTGGATCACGAATTATGAAATGGCGGAACAGACTCCATTGGCCAAATGGTCCAATCCTCCTTCCAATACCTTATGGCTTTATGATCTTAACTGCAGCAAGGTAGTATTTGTAATGCAATCCGCAAGTCAAAACAATTCCGCTTTTCATCTGAATCAATACTGTTATTCATCACTATGCAACATCGTGGATTGATATCGTAGTCAATATTCTGATCGGGTTCAGGCATTTAGTTCAGACACGCCGGCCTGACTGCACCAACATCATTAATTAAATGACCTCAAGAAAGGGAGAAACAGACTGCCTACCGAACACTTTGATTTGCGTGGTTGAGGTATTGTTCCTGTTTGTAACATCGTTATAGGCCTCACAAGTGTAGCTTCCCGTCTGGCTGACAGAGATGTTGTCGAGGTTGAGAACCTGCCCACTTTGTGGGTGGGCACCGTTCAGTCGCCATTTCAATTCAGCAACTGGCCGCGACTGTGTCAAACATGTTAACCTTATGGTGCTTCCGGCAACGTGAAGAGAGGAGTTCGGTTGAGTGATGATATATGGACGGTCCGGTCCGTCTAAAACAAATGGACAAAACGGATTGATAGAAAATTACACAGGAAATACATCAGAGTTTCTCAGCGTAAGAGGAGGAACAGCCCATCACCGTTGAAAGTGCTCCTGTACACCAGCGAATGCATTTTTCTGGAAGACACGCGCTGTAAGTAGGATAGGAGAGTCGGGGAACAGTGTCAGATCATCCCCAGACCCGCTTCCTTCTCCAAACTGGAGACAATGCACGCCAGACATAAGCGTATTCTTTTGCATAACTTCTCTAGGTGTGGGGTTTGTGGAAAATAATTCAGGAAAACCTTTCCAAACAAAATAGCCGACGTCTCTCTGCGGTGCTAAAGTAAGGCAGCTTGGAGTGTAGGTACAGTCACTAATGTAATCAGGGTTCGGGCAGAATCTCACGTGGGCGTACACCATACTGTCACGTCACTGACCTTGCATGTAATTATAGGAACTCTCCAATTTACAGCGTGTATGGACGGGCCCATTTTCAGATTCAATATTCTATGTTCAGTCTCTATCATAAGTCGAGGGATAGAGATTAAGAGTCGCGATGTAATGATGCACCTCTGCAAAACTCTGGTTAGGCCACACTGGGAGTACTGCGTCCAGTTCTGGTCGCCTCACTACAGGAAGGATGCGGAAGTATTGGAAAGGGTACAGAGGAGATTTACCAGGATGCTGCCTGGTTTGGAGAGTATGCATTATGATGAGAGATTAAGGGAGCTAGGGCTTTATTCTTTGGAGAGAAGGAGGATGAGAGGGGGCATGATAGAGGTATACAACTTATTAAGAGGAACGGATAGAGTGGATAGGCACCCCACCCAAATTTCATGTAGATCACAATTGCCTTTGAACTGTGGTGATTGGAAAATCTAAAAACGCATCGTGAAGACACTTGTAGGACAGAGCAGTTTATCCTGCACATTTCTTTCATCTGCAGTGCAGAAGTGAACCGACGATGTGGTAGTTTCATCCCGACGCAATGCGACTCGGATTTGAGGTTGGAAATTCAAAATTTCAATTTTAATTCACCAGCGCCCGAGACAGACTCGAATCCGTCTCCCAATCAACTGTTCAGTTACTTCGGTGCTTGCCTGTAGTTGTTTATTTCTAGGGTAACATTCACTGATATAATCCCACTCTCCCGGAACCCCGTATCCAGCAGGACTTGTAAAATGATATGTAATTACCGGAGACTCGGGTTACTTACAGTAGACATCGAGATGAAACGGGGCGCTTGTCGAGCTGTTTATCAAGTTACTTGCTCTGCAGGTGAAATTTTCGTCTGTCCGTCGCACTCCTGAAACAGCGAGTGTGCTGTTATCGGCACTCAGTTCAAACCTGCCACCGGGAATTATCGGGCTGTTCTCCTTAAGCCACAGGTAAGAGACTTCCGTGCCTCTTGCGAAGCAGGTTATCGCGACGCTGTCACTGTACTCTATCAGTCTGGTGGCATTAGATGTTACGGTGACATTGGAAACAGGTTCTGTTAAAACATAGGCGATTGGTTAGTGCTCAGATCAGCAATATAATCTGGAAGTTTATAGATCCCGTTCCGTATCTGAAAACGAAATCAAATATTTATCATTCCATAATAAGTTAACATTAAACAATAATTCCATTTGATGGTCATAAGGTTTGAGATGAAAACACTGGAGCTGAGACACGTCTCTTCATTCCTCATTCTCCGCTCACTCAGAGCCAGTATTCTGAAATCCTCTCCCTTCAGGCTTATCCATGGCGTGATAGATCATCTCAGAGGCCCTTCGGCCGATTTCCTTCATGATGACCAGGATGTCTCCCTGAACTATTCCCATTTGCCTGCGACTGGACCGTGTACAAGCTGTTATATCCTTTTACAATCTAAATGATTTCTGAACATTAAAGTTGCACGCACCCCCAGCATTCCCTCCGGCAGTTCCTAACACTTACGAAACACAGGTTGCATGAAGATGTCGCTATTTGGGTCCCTTTTAAATTGTACCTCACTCGGTATCAATCTATTTTCTTCACTTTAGACCCATCATGCTGAGACATACGTGAACATCGAGATAAGCTGTTCCCCTCGTGCTTTTTAGTCTCCTCTATATGGTCATGCAACGGCCTCCCACCCTCCCAGATGAAGATCTCGATCGAACAAGACGTCTAACGCCAAAACATGCCCATTCTGTTTGCATCCTTATGAATACTTTCTGCACCGTTTGCAGGTTAATTGAGTTCTTCTCATTCTGTCTAAAGATGAATGTTTGGCTTTATGATCATGAAAAGATAAAATAAAATATGCAGGCTGTCGACTCCGTCTATGACTCGCACAATCTTATTGCCCGTGCTCTCTGACTCAGGCAGCATCCTTGTCAGCCACCTCTGCGCCGTCTCTAATGCCTCCACAAGCTTCTTATAGAACGAAACTTTCCCATTTTAAATAGTGAAACATTATCCGGTCACCAGCCCTCCGGGACCTCATTTCTCTGGAGAGGGGATAGGAAGATATTTGCCATTGGTCTCTTCACTCTCTGAATAGGAGTGTGGATTTATTCACTTTATTGATCTTCAGGAGAGCCAATACTCCTAGCTCCATTTTGAGTTCTCTGCCAGTTTATTTCGTAAACTATTAAAAAAATCAAGAATCATTTTTTTGCTTTAGCTTCCAAATCTTTACATTTTGTCTTCCTGGGTAAATTCACTGCTGTCTCGTCATTTAAAGAGCTCTGATAGTCAGACGCTTGTCCTTCCTTCTACTGGAACAAACGTCCTGTCTATTGTGCACTGGGCAGTTGGTGCTTAAGGAGTTCCACGTGGCAGGTGTGGACGTCCCTAAAATCAACTGTTTAAAATAACTCTCCAGAGTTCCCGCCTAATGGAGTCATAATTGAAATTGATCAAATTTAATTTAATTTCTCCCGCAATGTCGACACCGTACCTCATCGATTGCTATCTTAAAACTGAAGGAATTCTGATCATTCTGAGATCTTGTAGCATATGTACGTTACGGAAAAATGTGCAGAAGGTCGGATATTGGGTAATTGTGTTCCATTTATCACGATGAGTGGGAAGCTCAAGCTGGGAAACCCCCGGCCAGAGAGCGTGTTTTCAGTTACAGGAACAGTATTTAAGGGATTTCTAAGAGATAACCTCGACCATCATTCTGATAGTCAAGGCTTGATCGCGAATGGTCAGTGTGGTAATTCTGCGGGTCTGACAAAACGTTTGGATTTGCTGGGATTCGGTGTAGCTAGAACAGTGGATTTTGTCTACATGGTCTTCAGTAAGGCCTTTAACAAGGTTCCACATGACAAATTCATCTGCGTTAGGGGGACAGCGATACACGATAAGAGGGAGAGGTTTAAAAGAGGTCTAAGGAAAGGTAACACAGACGGTAATAAGCACCTGGAATGAGCTCCCTGATGAAGTTGTCCAGCTGAACACAGCTGCAACATTTAAGACGAACTTCGATAAACAATTGGAACGGAATGGTTTGGAATGTAATTGACCGAACGCAGCAACTGCGAATACCAAGGAGATGCAGGGGTCGGCATTGACATGTTGGGCCGAAGGGACTGTTTCCTTCCTGTTTTAATCTGCGACGCCATGGCGTTTTGAAATTTCATTTTTCCAAAACAAACCCGACAAAAATGTCAAATCAATGGAGCTCGTGAAGGAGGAAGAAGGAAACAATTCACTTCAGGCAAGGGTGACTTGGCAATGAGAAAGATGATGCATAATCACTGGCAAACACAGGACAGAAATACTGACAACAGTTTCTCAAATCATCCAGAGAAACTATCGCTACTGAAATGATCCAAAGTTCAGTGTTAGTGTTAATGTTTTGGAGCCAATGGAAATTGTTTCACACAAAACGGAACAGGTATAATTTGGGAACAACAGGAATTCTGCAGATGCTGGAAATTCAAGCAACACACATAAAAGTTGCTGGTGAACGCAGCAGGCCAGGCAGTATCTCTATGAAGAGGTTCAGTCGACATTTCAGGCCGAGACCCTTCGTCAGGACTAACTGAAGGAAGAGTGAGTAAGGGATTTGAAAGTGGGAGGGGCAGGGGGAGATCCAAAATGATAGGAGAAAACAGGAGGGGGAGGGATGGAGTCAAGAGCTGGACAGGTGATAAGCAAAAGGGATACGAGAGGATCATGGGACAGGAGGTCCGGGAAGAAAGACAAGGAGGTGGGGGGGGGGAAGACCCAGAGGATGGGCAAGGGGTATATTCAGAGGGATAGAGGGAGAAAAAGGAGAGTGAGAGAAAGAATGTATGTATAAAAATAAGTAACAGATGGGGTACGAGGGGGAGGTGGGGCATTAGCGGTAGTTAGAGAAGTCGATGTTCATGCCATCAGGTTGGAGGCTACCCAGACGGAATATAAGGTATTGTTCCTCCAACCTGAGTGTGGCTTCATCTTTACAGTAGAGGAGGCCGTGGATAGAAATGTCAGAATGTGAATGGGATGTGGAATTAAAATGTGTGGCCATTGGGAGATCTTGCTTTCTCCAGCGGACAGAGCGTAGGTGTTCAGCAAAACGATCTCCCAGTCTGCGGCGGGTCTCGCCAATATATAAGAGGCCAGATCGGGAGCACCGGACGCAGTATATCACCCCAGTCGACTCACAGGTGAAGTGTTGCCTCATTTGGAAGGACTGTTTGTGGCCCTGAATGGTGGTAAGGGAGGAAGTGTAAGGGCATGTGTAACACTTGTTCCGCTTACAAGGCTAAGTGCCAGGAGGGAGATCAGTGGGGAGGGATGGGGGAGGGGGGGGGACGAATGGACAAGGGAGTTGTGCCGGGAGCGATCCTTGCGGAATGCAGAGAAATTGGGGGAGGGAAAGATGTGCTTAGTGGTGGAATCCCGTTGGAGGTGGCGGAAGTTATGGAGAATAATATGTTGGACCCGGAAGCTGGTGGAGTGGTAGGTGAGGACCAGGGGAACCCTATTCCTAGTCGGGTGGCGGGAGGATGGAGTGAGAGCAGATATACGTGAAATGGGGGAGATGCGTTTAAGAGCAGAGTTGATAGTGGAGGAAGGGAAGCCCCTTTCTTTAAAAAAGGAAGACTTCTCCCTCGTCCTAGAATGAAAAGCCTCATCCTGAGAGCAGATGCGGCGGAGACGGAGGAATTGCGAGAAGGGGATGGCATTTTTGCAAGAGACAGGATGAGGAGAGGAATAGTCCATATAGCTGTGAGAGTCAGTAGGTTTATAGTAGACACCAGTGGATAAGCTGTCTCCAGAGACAGAGACAGAAAGATCTAGAAAGGGGAGGGAGGTGTCCGAAATGGACCAGGTAAACTTGAGGGCAGGGTGAAAGTTGGAGGCAAAGTTAATAAAGTCAAGGTGCTCTGCATGCGTGCAGGAAGCAGCGCCAATGCAGTCGTCGATGTAGCGAAGGAAAAGTGGGGGGCAGATACCAGAATAGACACGGAACATCGATTGTTCCGCAAAGCCAACAAAAAGGCAGGCATAGCTAGGACGCATACGGGTGCCCATAGCTACACCTTTAGTTTGGAGGAAGTGGGAGGAGCCAAAGGAGAAATTATTAAGAGTAAGGACTAATTCCGCTAGACAGAGTAGGGTGGTGGTAGAGGGGAACTGATTAGGTCTGGAAACCAACAAGAAGCGTAGAGCTTTGCGACCTTCCTGATGGGGGATGGAAGTATATAGGGAGTGGACATCCATGGTGAAAATAAAGCGGTGGGCGCCAGGGAACATAAAATTCGCGGCCTGGTATGAGAAAAATCAATGCCTTTGAATGGAAAATCCTATAAAAAGTAGTGGTCACGGCCCAGTTCATCACCGGTAAAGCCCTCCCAAGCACTGAGTGCATCTACATGAACGGCTGTCGGATGAAAACATAATTTGCCCTGAAATATCCTCACCACCCAGGACATGCTATTTTCGCGATGCTGACATCAGGTAGAAGGTACAAGAACCTGAGGACTCGCACCACCACGTTCAGGAACAGTTACAACCCTTCAGCCATCAGGCTCTAGAACAAAGCGGATAACTACACCCACTGGCCATCCAGTGACATGTTCCCACAACCAATGATCTCAGTTTAAGGACCCTTACCCCGTGATTTCATGTCCTGAGTATTTATGACTATTTATTTATATTTGTATTTGCACTGTATGTTGTCTTGTCCACTCCCGTGGACTGTTCATTGATCCTGTTGTAGTTACTAATCTACAGCTTTACTGGGCCGGGTGAGAGTTGAACAGTCCGCAAATTGGGACCGGCAGGGTGCGCTAGAGGCGAGGTTCACCACCCACAGCCACCGATCATAGCCGAACGTTGTCCGAGAGGATCTTCAAACTAAATCTAATGCAGATCTGTGTTGTTCCCTCGGTAGAATTTTTTTTTTCATTCAGAAACAATGGGTCATCCAACAACTACAAGTACAGGTCATATTGTATTCTGTCGCCACAGGAATAAAAATGAATGTTATAGTCCGAGATTGCATGACTCTGTAAAGCTTTGTCTCACTTACCAATAACACGCAGAAAGATGGTCGCTGAGGTTCGGGAGCCATTAGTTGGAACGATAGTCACACGGTATTCCCCATTGTCCGACATGTTCAACGACTTCAGCAGAAGCGACCCATTGGAGATGAATACATAAGCCCGCGATGTGTAGGCCTTGTCAACGGTCACGGTCTGGTTGATCCACTGGGCGATTGTTTCCCCGTTAAAACTCCAGTTTCCACTGATGACATTGCCCGACGGCCGCACTGAAAAGAGCGCATTTCCCCCGACTGTGACACTTAATTGGCTGCGCTCAACGAAAATGGTAAACTGCTGAGACTCACCTGACAGAGAGAAAATCGTATGAGGGAAAAGCGACAGACACGGATAGAATCGAGAACTGCACGTATCTCAATCTGTACAAATACCAGGGGTCTCGACATAGCTCAGTAAGGTCGACCCTTATAACCCTGATTTTCATGACTCCAACCACCCGCCACTCTGATGATTATCCGACCACTGACTGTTCGAGAGAGTGACCCTCACCCGCCGTTATGCAGAGACAAAGAACGAGCGCTGCGAAGGGCAGTCCCGACATCCCGACAGAGAGCAGCGCCGATCTCTGTTACACTCGGAGACTGAGCCGCAGTTCCGGGTTTGCGGGGCAGATAATTGGATTCTGACGTCACAAGCGGCAGCGCTGATTGGATCAGAGAATCTGTACTCTGCTCAGATCTGAATCAAACCTTGTGTGCTGTTCCCCAACTATCCGCTGCTGTGTTGAATCCGATAATGATCTCAAAGGTAGTTTCTCTCACCCGGCGACATGAAGTGATAAAGAGAGAGTAAACTGAACGTTATCCACGCGATCACGAGAGAGCAGCGACTATCTCTGTTGCATTCGTGGACTCAGCCGCATTTCCTGGCCTCCGTGCCAGATCCCGAGAATCCACTGTGTGAAAAACGGGAGCTGATTGGATCGCAGAGCCAGAAGATGGAGATTGAAGGAACCTAAAACGATGAGAACACACACTAATCCTCACTGGAGGGTCGGCGGCGATTCGGGCCAGCAGCTGTAAACTCCTTCTCAGAGAATCTCTGCTTGGCGTCTCATGTTTATACATTCACACAGGAAAGCACGTCATCGGCTGAATCCTATTAGATGACTGAAGAGATCTGGTATTGGTGTGTCACCAAGACTGGGAAGTGGAGAGCATTCTGACTGTGGTCATCGCCGTCTGGTGTGCAGGCTCCGATGCACAGGATCGACAAAGATTGCAGAGGGTTGTATATACAATCACATCCATCACAGTACAAGCCCCGCCATAATCCAATCCGTCTATAAAAGGCCGTGACTCATTAAGGACCATCACCACCAGGATACGCTCTCTTCTCATTATTACCAACCCAAGAATATACAGGAGCCGGAAGACAGACACTCAGAGATTTACCTCCAGCCTCTGCAATCAAATGTCTCACGGTCCATCGACCCACGAACACGTCCTCAAAATTAATCTTTAATTTGTTTATTCGTTTACTTGTTTGTTTATTCCTTTATTTGTTCATTCATTCGTTCGTTTACTTACTTAAATATTTGGCAAACTTTAGTACATGCATTACTTGCGGTGTCTATGGCAACGATCATGATACACACTCCCTGTCTCGACCAAATAGGTGCAGAACGATTCACCATGCTGGAACGGCCATGACGGAGTGAGACATTACTACCCTGGTCTGGCTTTGGTTAAGCAGGCTTGGGCTGAACAAGCTTCAACAATCGCAGGGCGGATGCTCTGAGTAAGTTATCGAGAACGTTTCGAGTAAGTATTATATTTTTCTGATAGTACATAGCTAGTGCGCTGAACAACAGGAGGCCGCAACATACTTGGACGAACGCAGGCGAATGCTCGAAGTAAGGAATTAAGTTTGTGGTAAGTTGATTTCTTTTGACTAGCTAGTGCGCTGAGAACAGATGCGGAGTCAGTGTTCTGCTCCTTGTGTGAGATTTAGCGAAATTCAGATGCCACCTCTATCCCGCATAAATACATCAGCACAACGTACATCGAGTGCAGCTCCTGAGGGACCAACTTAAGGAACCGGAGCTGCTGTTCCGTGAGCTTCGATTCACACGGGAGCATGAGGAGCTGATAGGTAGAAGCTACAGGACGGTAGTCACCCCGAGATGAAGGAGGTAGTCTCCCGGGTGACTGGCAGGAGAGGGGAAGGGGTCAGGCAGCCAGAGCAGCGCCACCCTGTGGCCGTACACCGCAATAATAGGTATACCGCACGAGATAGGGTGTCTGGGTTGCTGGGACGCGGGCATTACCAGGAAGAAGGTGGCCCAGAAGCGAAGGGTGAAGGAGAAGTGTTTGAGGAATTCCTCAATCAGAGGATCAGGACACCCATTCTGTGGACGTGGAAGAAACACCCGGTTCTGCTCCAACTCATAACGTCGGAGCACCATGATGAGTTTATCATGAAAGAGACGCTGCTACTCTGTTCTTATCTGATGCAGCCAAGCGGTCTGCCTGGTGGACTGAGAGCTCCTCGGGCTGGAACGCGACATTCAGAGTGTGGGAGGTGAGCCGTTTCGGTGAAACGGAGACTAGTGTAGTGCCGCAAGGGTCTGATTAGGAACAGTCAACGTGGATTTGTAGGTGGAAGGTCATGTTTGACAAAACTTGCTGAATTTTTTGAAGAGGTTACTCGGAAAGTTGACGAAGGTAAAACGGTGGATTTTGTCTATATGGACCTCACTAAGGCCTTTGACAAGTTTCCACACGGAAGGTTAGTTGGCTATTAATATTGAAGTAGCAAAGTAGATTCTAGAGTGGTTGGATGGGAGCTGCCAGAGAGTAGTGGTGGATAACTGTTGGTCAGGTTGGAGGTCGGTGGCTAGCGGTGTGCCTCAGGGATCTGTACTGGGTCCAATGTTGTTTGTCATTTATATTAATGAGCTGGATGATGGGGTGGTAAATTGGATTGGTAAGTATGCAGATGGAACTAAGATAGGTGGCGTTGTGGATAATGAAGTAGGTTTTCAAAGCTCTCAGAGAGATTTGGGTCAGTTAGAAGAGTTGGCTGAAAGAGAGTAGATGGAATTTAATGCTGATAAGAGTGAGGTGCTACATTTTTTTTTAGATTGGATTGGATTACATTCAACTTTATTGCCGTTGCGCCGAGTACAGATACAAAGCTAATAAAATGCAATTAGAATCTGACCAGAAATGCAAAGAATAGTGTTATTATGAAATAAATGCGAAAATCGTGCTACAGCACACAAATATAAAAGTACTGAGACAGTACAATATGGATGCAATGTTGCTTTGCCGTGTGATCAGAGGTTCAGCAGTGTCACAGCCTCAGGGAAGAAGCTCTTCCTGTTCCTGCTGGTGCGGGAGCGGCGGCTCCTGTAGCGCCTACCGGATGGGCGGAGAGTAAAATGTACATTTTGGTAGGACTAATCAAAGTAGGACATACATGGTAAATGGTAGGGCATTGAAGAATGCTGTAGAACAGAGTGATCTGGGAATAATGGTGCATAGTTCCATGAAGGTGGAATCTCATATGGATAGGGCGGTGAAGAAAGCTTTTAGTATGCTGGCCTTTATAAATCAGAGCATTGATTATAGGAGTTGGGATGTAATGTTGAAATTGTAGAAGGCATTGCTAAAGACAAATTTGGAGTATTGTGTGCAGTTCTGGCCACTGAATTATAAGAAAGATGTCAATAAAATAGAGAGAGTTCAGAGAAAATTTACTGGAATGTTACCTGGGTTTCAGCACCTGAGTTACAGGGAAAGGTTGAACACGTTGGGTCTTTATTCTTTGGAGCGTAGAAGGTTGAGGGGGGACTTGATAGAGGTGTTTAAAGTTATGAGCGGGATAGATAGAGTTGACGTTTATAGGGATTTTTCCATTGAGAATGGGGGAGATTCAAACAGGATAACATGAGTTCAGAGTTAGGGGGTAAAATTTAGGGACAACGCGAGGGGGAACGTCTGTACTCCGAGAGTGGTAGCTGTGTGGAACGAGCTTCCAGTAGAAGTGGTAGTGGCAGGTTCGATGTTGTCGTTCAAAGAAAAAATGGATAGATATATGGACAGGAAATGAATGGAGGGTTATGGTCTGAGTATAGAACAGTAGGACTGGATGAGAGTAAGCGTTCGGTATGGACTAGAAGGGCCGAGATGGCCTGTTTCCGTGCTGTAATTGTTATATGGTTTATAACAAAGTCTTTGGATAATGAAGATACCAAATATTGTTTCAAGCTTCCAATGTTTGAAGGAAATTACACATAAAATCCAGAGCACATTACACTCATGTTAGGTCAAAGTGCCTTCAGATCTCGCGCCACCAGATTATGTATGAAGATGTGTCGAATTGGCGATTCCTGAAACAATCGTTATGAAAGAACGGTGAGAGAGATTGACAAGGTAGGTGCTGAAAATTCAAACCTCTATAATTCTACCTCTCTTTCAAGTTCGCGAACCGGACACGTGAAACGGTCACTAATATGATCGATAAACACGAGACTTGGAACAGACCGACTGGCCCCTTCATTCCGCTCCACGAAGTGTGAAGCTCGCTTGCAATCTGATCTTGGTGTCACATTCATTTTCCGGTCTGTATATCATCAACTCCAAAAAGGCCGATGACTGATGAGCTTTCTCTCGAAACACGGCATACTCAAGGAGGGCCGCAACTTGCCAGCCCCCACTACACTCCCACAAACACAAACACCTTTAGAGCTGTCAGTGATAGAGAATTACAAGGGTACACAGTACTCCGTGAGCACAAACACCCCCACGACTGCATTAAACGTCATGAACACTGAAGCTAAACACTTTGACTTGTTCTGGATACCCTCACCTTCCAAGTCAGACCGACGCAGGATCTCACATGAAATAAATAAATCCTTAGCAACGGCAAATGCGCAGCAGAGATGGGGGACCCGAGAAAATCCGCAAATGCGGGAGATATAGATTAACACAGAAAATGACGGACGAATTCAGCAGGCGAGGTAGCAAACATTCGGTGTGAGACCCTTCATCAGGACTGGAGGTTCGAAGGAGTCAGACTGAGAAAGTACGGGAAGTGGAGGAAGAGGAACACGGTGGCATGTGATTGGCAAAAAAGAGCAAGGGGGAGGGTGAAGTAAAGATCTGTTAAGTTGATTTGTGGAAGAGATAAAGGGCAGGGGAGGTGGGGCTGTCTAATTGGAGAAAAAATAAGACGATGGGAGAATGGGAAGGGAGAGGAGAAACAGAGGGAGTTTATGGGCAGGTAAGTAGATAAAGCGAGAAAGGGAAAACGGAATGGGGAATGATAACGAAGAGGGGATCAGAGAAGTGTGAGGAATTCAACAGCCAAGTTGAGGACAGATCAAATTTTGAGGCGAAGTTGGTGATATTTTTGCATCACCACGGGCGCGGGAAAAGCCAACAATGCAGTAGATATATTGAGTCAGGAAAACTTCCCGAGCACACCAAACGAACGATACCCCCGATCTAAGTAGATGGCAGTCAATATTATGAAATTTCAAATCTCCCGTCAGGAAAAACCCTATCATCATTTAACCCTTCCAGAATCTGCCTCTCTATTTGCTTCTCGATATCCCCGTTACGTTTAATGGGTCTATAAGAGAGATTTTGCCTCTTTCCTGTTTCAGCTTTCTGCCTACACTGCCTCAGAATATAATAATTCCATGATTCCTCGTTTTCTGGAATCCTAGCAATATCCCTGATTAGCAATGCCACGCTCCCCCTCTTTTACCTCCCTTCCTGTCCGTTGTGAAATATATAAACCTGGCACACTCACTCTTCCTGCCCCTGAGATATACAACTCTCTGTAATGTCCAGAAAGGCATAGTTTCACGTATTGATCCGCGCTGTAAGTACATTCGCCTTGTTTACGATAGTCCTGGCATTAAAGTAGACACATCTCAAACCATCAGGCTCAGTGTTTCCGTGTTCTATCATCTGCCTATCCTTCCTCACCATCTCCCTGCTAGCTGCCGCTACTTGTGCGCCAACCGCCCGATCCTCTGCCTCTTCTCTTGGTCCCCTCCGAAAATGCAGTTTGAAATCTCCCCATTAGCATTACCCTCCAGAATATTCGATGTACGTGGTAATCGTGATTTGGACGGTTTGGGATTGTCGCAGCTGTTCCAAACAGATGGCGGCCAAGGAAGCATTTTTCCCCATTCTCCCAGACTGAGAATCGGGGGAATTTCTCAAGAAAAAGAAAGATTAAAAAAAAAAGGTGGTTCCTGCGTTCCCGATGCCGAAATAAATTTGGGTGGACAAAATGATCTGGATGCTTTGAGTCTAAAGACAACTGGGAGCCTGGATTAGATGGGCTGGAAAACACATAGAAACAATGGTGTCAATCTGATTTACGATTGAATTTTGTGACTGAAAATAAGAGCATAAACTACTCTGGATTGCTACAGGTTTCATTCAATCGCATGAGGAAAATGTAAAACTGACTACCTACAGTGTCTGGATAAAGCATTCATCAGCCTTGAAAGTTTACATGTTTTATTGCGGTAAGCATTTAATTACAGTCGGTTTAATTCGGCATTTTTTGGCAGTGATCACACTGATCAGCAACAAGAAAAATCAAAAATATCCCTGCATGTAAAAAGTGAAAATAGATATCTAAAAAGTGATGTAAATTAATTGCAATGCTGAAGGCAAAATAACATATTATATAAGTATTTACTTCTCCCACCCTTAATATGACACGGCAAATCATGACACAGAAATTTGACAGTATCAGCAGTCACAGAATTAGTTAAACGGAAGTCTGTTTTTGGAGACTTCTGTGCAGTCAAATTGTTTCAATTGATTGCAGGACAAATCCACCATGCCGCACTTCCGGGTTTGCGGGGCAGATAATTGGATTCTGACGTCACAAGCGGCAGCGCTGATTGGATCAGAGAATCTGTACTCGGCTCAGATCTGAATCAAACCTTGTGTGCTGTTCCCCAACTATCTGCTGCTGTGTTGAATCCGATAATGATCTCATAGAGCGTGTTTCTCACCCACCGACACGGGGAAAAAAAGAGACAGTAAAGTGAGCGTCATCCACGCCATCCCCAGAGAGCAGCGTCGGTCTCTGTTCCCTTCGGAGACTGAACCACATTTCCAGGTCTCCGTGCCAGATGTTGAGAGCGTGTTACGTGAAAACCCGGAACTGTTTGATTGGAGAGCGACAAGCAGGAGAATAAACGAACTTAACAGGCTGTAGGAACAGAAGGCTATTCGCCCCTCGATACTCTACTGTCATGTTTTACCAGCTCACGTGGCATTTTCCTCAAAACTGCACTCCTCTGAAATAAATGGAATGGTTGAGTGCTGTCGCCGCACGTCAGCGGCTGCATTCCATTAGGTGATTGAAGAGACTTGGTGTTGGTATGTCAACAAAGACTGGGAAGTGTACGGACATGCAAGATGGAGAGAATTCTGACTGTTTGCATCACTGTCCAGTGTGGAGGCTGCAATTCACAGGGTCGACAAAGATTGCAGACAGTTGTATACACAATCACATCCACCACGGTACATGCCTCACCATAATCCAGGACATCTTGAAAACGTGGTGCCTCCAGGAGTCCAGGTCCATTATTGAGGATCATCGCCCTCGGCCTATGCCGTTGTCTTCTTGCAACCTTTCGGAATATGCACCCGTCCCATTGGTACCATCCAGAATATGCTCTCTTCCCATTAGTTAGAACCGGTCTATGCTCCAGTCTCATTAGTGCCATCCGGGATGGTAGTAAGGCTCCCGTATCCTTACTACCATCCGGGATATGCCCTTGTCTCATTACTACCATCCGGTAGATGCACTTGTCTCAATACTACCATCTGGGATATGCTTTGGTCTCATCACTACCATCCCGGATATGCTCTTCTCTCATTTCTACCATCCGAAAGATTTCCAGTCTCATTAGTAGCATCCGGTAGATGCACTTGTGTCATTACTACCATCCGGGATATGCTCTGGACTCATTACTACCATCCGGGAAATGTTCTTGTCTCATCACTACCATCCGGGATATGCTCTCCTCTCATTACTACCATCCGAAATATGCTCTACTCTCATTACTACCATCCTTGGTATGATTCCTTCTGATTACTACCATCCAGCACAAGCTCTTCTCTCATCAGTAACATCCCTGATATGTTCTAGTCTCACTACTGCCTTCCGGGATATGCTCTTGACTCATTACTACCATCCGGGAAATGTTCTTGTCTCATAACTACCATCCTTGGTATGATTCCTTCTGATTACTACCATCCAGCACAAGCTCGTCTCTCATCACCACCATCCCGGACATGCAGATTTCTGAACTGTCCGTTGACCCATGAACGCGACCTCACAATTTCTCTTTTATTTGTTTGTTCATTTACATTGTTGTTGATTTCTTTATTTATTTGCTCATTCGTTTGTTCACTTACCCGAATAATTTGTTTATTTTATGTATTTATTACCTATTTCTGTTGTCAGGGCGCGTCACGCAGCCTGTCGTTTATGGTAGCAGTGATAGCAATTGGCCACCCCGATGTAGAAGGATTCTCCATTATTGGAACGGCCATTGCTGGAGCGGGGAATTGATAGAGTGGGCCGCCTTTAGTTAAACAGGCTTTGGCGCGAACACGCTTGTACAGAGTTAGGTGCATGCTCGAGGTAAAGAATGAAGAGTCTAGTAAGGTGATTTCTCTTCACTGTTATTGCGTAACTAGTTCACTGAGAATAGATGCAGAGTAATTATTATATTCCTTGTGTGAGATTTAGGGAAATTGAGAGTCCACCTCTAACTTGTACAAATACATCAGCACAACATGCATCGTGTGCAGCTCCTGAGGGACCAAGTTAAGGAACCGGGGTTGCTGTTCGATGAACTTCGACTCACACGGAAGAATGAGGAGGTGAGAGATAAAAGCTACAGGAAGGTAGTCACCCGAGATTAAGAGTGTAGTCTCATGGGTGACTGGGAGGCGAGGTGAAGGGGATAGACAGCCAGAGCAGCGCCACCCTGTGGCCGTACCCCTCAATAAAAGGTATTCCGCTTTAGTTGGGGTTGTTGGGTTGCTGGGTTTGCAAGTTACCAAGAGGAAGTTACTGCGACTGGTTCTGTGGCTCAGAAGCGAATTGTGAAAGAGGAGTAGAATATGATGTCAGAAAATAGTATTAATAGTACGATTTTGACAGTATAGAGGATCAGAGGAATCTTGGGGTCCGAGTCCATAGGACGCTTAAAGCACAAGCGCAGGTTGACTCTGTGGTTAAGAAGAGATACGGGTGTATAGTCCTTCATTAATCGTGGTATTGAGTTTAGGAGCCGTGAGGTAATGTTGCAGCTATATCGAACCCGGACGAGACCCCACTTGGAGTACTGTGCTCAGTTCTGGTCGCCTCACTACAGGAAGGATGTGGAAACCATAGAAAGGATGCAGAGGAGATTTACAAGGATGTTGTCTGGATTGGGGAGCATGCCTTATGAGAATAGGTTGAGTGAACTCGGCCTTTTCTCCTTGGAGCGACGGAGGATGAGTGGTCATAGAGGTGTATAAGATGATGAGAGGCATTGATCGTGTCGATTGTCAGAGTCTTCCCCCACCCACCCACCCCCAGGGCTGAAATGCTGCCACAGGAGCGCGCAGCTTTAAGGTGCTGGTGAGTAGCTACAGAGGAGATCTCAGGGGTAATGTTTTTCACACAGACAGTGGTGAGTGCGTGGAATGGGCTCCCGGCAACGGTGGCGGAGACGGATACGATAGGGTATTTTAAAAGACTCCTGGATAGGTACATGGAGCTTAGAAAAATAGAGGTGCTAAGTGTACACCCTGGTAACTTGTAAGGTAGGGACGTGTTCGGGACAACTTTGCGGACCGACGGGCCTGTATTGTGCTGTAGGTTTTCTGTGTTCTGTGTTTCTATGTTCCTATGAGTGTAATAGTAATTGAGGAATTCCTCAATTAGAAGATCAGAACGTATAATCTGTGCACATTGAAAAAAAAACGGTTCCGCTCCGAGTCATACGTCCGAGCACCATGATAGGTTTATCATAAAAAGAGGCACCGCTGCTCTGTTCTTAACTGATGCAGCCACGCGGTCTGTCTGGTGCACCGTCAAACTGTGCAATCGAAAGTAAACAAATACCAAAACAAGAGATAGGTTGTTAATGATGATGATGGTGATAATGGAGATGATTGAATGAGCCTTGCATGGGTAAGTTAGCTGAAATGCATATACACTACATCCAGTGTTCCTCCTTCACCAATCTGGTTTGTTGCATCCTTTAATAATTCAGTCAGGTTCCTAAGGCACAACCTGCCCGTGACAAAGCCACGCTGACTATCCCTGATCAGACTGTGCCGCTCAAAATGACCATAAATCCTGCCTCACGCGATCTTCTCCAATATCCTGCCCACCACTGAAAGAAGGCTCACTGGTCTATTATTTCCTCGGTTGATTTAAATATTCCTTCATTCATTTTTGTCCTCCATTTACTCATTTATGTGCTTTGTCTGTAAGTCGGTTTGTTGATTTTGTAGCTACGTTCGCCTGAAGAACAAAAGGGACGATTCTCTCTCCACGCCACACCACAGCGTGCGGAAGGACAGATCGGGTCTGTATTTTGCAGATCATTATAATTGGCAAATGACGCCTGAGTTGTTGACAGCGAGACCTGGTCTGACTGCCATACTACAGTTGAAGGTGTACGTTCAGTATTACTCATTACAGAGACAGCATACGATCTCGATTTCTGTTGAAAATGGGCCACACCACTTCACGATTCAGCTTCAGAGTCTACCTGTGGCAGATATCGTTACAACCCTGAAATTAATTGGTTCTGTCCAGTCAGTTCCCAATGCTGACGATAGATGGCGCAATGGGACAGACTATGTGCAGACTGGACAGGGCTACGACAGCGAGTCAGTACCCAACGTTGAATGTAGAAATTATACTTGCCAGGTTGAGAACAGAGTAACCATGGAAAACAACGGCCTTTCTGCAAAGATCAGTGAACAGGGCAAATGGAAGTTTCTGTCGATATTCCGCTTCCAACCATCGCTTCCACTTCTCAACAATTTTATATTGCAGTTTTCGCGCTTTTCTTTTCTGTATACTTTAGTCGTCAGAAAAAAAAAAAACTGCTTTTCAGGCACAGTGAATGTGGAACAGGGTAACAGATATACTGGAGCTCCTCAAAGGGTTTAAGTCAAGATCCCGGACATGTTTATGTCAAATTTCCGGTGATCTTCATTTAAATCTACATCGGATAAGCTCTCATGCTTTCCAGAGCATTTCAGCTCTTCATTTAAAATAATGGAGAACCACGCCGGTTTATCTGCCTCTGTCGCACAGGGACATTCCTTGCCCATGCTTGTAAGCATTATTGCCCCGCGCTTCTCTTCACACCGACAGCTTCATTTGGAATCACCACCGACTGTGCAGTTTAGCTCCTGAAGTTTTCAGAAGTAGATTTGTTTCTCAGGGTACAGACCTCCGAGCAGTGCGGACGTGACTCCACGAAGTGAAGGAATCGATCCGTTTATGAATGAATTTCAGCCGCTGGACATACTGAGCAAACCAAACTTGAATCAAATTCAATTAAGCAGCAGAGAAAAAAAGAGGCCAACAGAATAAAACGCGTCTTCTCCATGATTTTGTAGAATTATAACCGGGAACTCCTTTTCATAAATTCCAATTCGTTTGCCCTTCAGGCTAATACGTCGGTCATGATCGGAACTTGTTCTACAGAGTCCCGGCTGATATGACTGAGTTGCAGTAGAAAGGAGTGATTCCATTCCTCTTTCAGTTCTATTTGCAGATTCCGTGCCTCATGTCAATGTGAACATCAACTATTGCGGTCCTCAGGAAAACAACGGTAAAGTTGTATTCACTTGTGACGTTAAGGTCACAATTCAGATAAAACATGGTTAGAAGACATCTAACCGAACCAATATCTCTGATTTCAGAAAAACCTAATCTGAACATAGTCCGTCTTAACAGAAATGACACAGAAAAAAATATAGACGTACTGTCAGTATTGATTACAGCAGCGACAGTGCAGAGATCTACCTGCAAGTTAATCGTAGGTACGCACGTAGCTCATTAAATTAGTTTCCATTCAATATTACCGATCACAGAATCAGTGTAGAATCTCTATTTCTGTTGCAGATGGGCCAAACAACATCAGGATTCAAACACAGTGGCCGGTTGTCGCAGACACTGTCACATGCCAGAAATTAACTTGTTCAGTTCTCGATCCTGACTATAGATGGCGCGATGGAGCAATTGATCAGCAGACAGGACAGGGCATCACAGTGATTTATCAACGTTGACAGTGGAAATTATACCTGTCAACACAGCAGCCTTTTTGTAACCATCAGCTTGCGCCTAAATAAATGTTCCTGTTGATAACGACGACTCAAACGTAAACGGCCACGTATTTTTTTTTTTTTTGTTGCAATTTTTTAATTTTCATGCTGTGGTCTTCTGTCGACTTCTGTTACCAGAGGTAAAAAAAAATGCAGTGAATATGGAGCAGAGTTGCAGATACGATGGAGGGTCTGGAGTGATTTATTTAGAAGGCAATTTGTGGAATTTAATATCTACACTTAAGACTAAGGCGAATATTATTTCATGTTTCCCAGAATACAGAGAACTAAAGAGCAGGTAGAAATATTCGGTTAAGATTATGGAGTGCCATGTCGGCTCATCTGCTTCAGTACCCGAGGGACATACTGTGCATGCTTATAAGCAGGATCACTCCAAGCCGTTCTTCACAGCAGCATCTTCAGATAACATTATGACGTATTGTTGAGTGAAATTCCTGATGTTTTGAGAGGTAGATGTGTTTCTCAGCATACAGAACCCCGAGCGGTACAAACCCGACTTCATGAAGTTGATAAAACAACCAGTTTGTGAATAAAGTACAGCCGCTGGAAGTACTCAACAAGCCAATCTTGGAGCAAGTTACCCAGGGTATAAGTAACATAACGTTAATGGGGAGAAACATAAACTGCTGGAAACACTCAATAGGTCGGGCAGCATCTGTGAAAGGAGAAACAGGGGTTGACATCGCAATGCAGGATGGGAAGGTGGGGAAACAATAAAGCGTCAATAAATTGTGAGATGAGCTTTCACCGGAGAGGGAGGGTCATGTGTGCAGCAGTTCTGACAGAGGATCTTCGACTTGAAATCTTCACAGTTTCTGCGCCACAGAGGCTACCTGACCGTCTGAGTCTATTCCGGGATCACCTTTTTTTAAAAAAATATTTCCATCAATTCCAGCGCGTGCGTTGTCTTAAAATTCAGTTAATTTTAATACAAATGTGAACGAAACGAACTCTCAGGTAACCCATCCTGCTGGGGGATCCCGCTTTTTCAGGCGAACGATGCTTAGGTCACCAGTAATGTGGTCTCCCAATTCAACGCGGGTCTCAGCGACATATAAGTGAGCACACGGAGAGCACGGAGCACAGTACTCTATATGACCCCAATTCACTCACAGGTGGGTTGTCGCCTCACCTGGGAAGATCGTGTGGGACCCTGCATGGAGGCCAGGAAGGAGGTGAAGGGGCAGGTCTTGCACTTGTTCCGCTTGCAAGGATAAATACCCGGAGGGAGATCAGTGGGGAGGGACAAATGGAGAAGGGAGTCGCGCAGGGTGCGATCCATGCAGAAAGCAGATATTGGGGTGGTGTGGTGGGAAAGATCTACTTGGTGGTGGGATCGCGCTGGAGTTTGAGGAGGTTCTGGACAATTCTGTGGTGTAAGCGGAGTCTGGGCTCTCTGTTTTGCCATTTGCCGCTCCAGTTCCACATAAACCTTTCAAACGTCAGGTCCAGATTTCCCAATCAGGAAACGTCTGCCCAGACTGAACTGTATTTCACAACTGTAATCGTTGAATAGATTCATGTCAGTCCCTCTGGATATAAAACAACTAGAGAACGTTCAAAAATGAGGAAATGACACTAAATCATGGATAATTTCTCTGTCTCTGAAACCCCAGCCTCTACACCACTCCCTCTCTGAAACGGCAAGCATTCTATTCACACCCTCCCTGTCTCTATAAACACTTTTATCCCGCGCCCCTCCGACTCTGTGACCACTCCTGCCACAAACCTCATCCATGTCTCTGTAACCACCACCCTCCAAGCCAGGACACTGCTCGGCTGTCGATAAATCCGCCTACCGCTACACCCTCTCGTCTGTAAATCCGTCAAGACCCTACATCCATCCATCCGAACCTCCTCTCTCCTTTACCGCTCGCTGCTTCTGAAACACGCTCTAAGCACGACACATCTCCCAATTTCTGTCCCCTACAACCACCTGTCTGTGTATACACCTCAATTGCTGCTCCCATCGGAGTGTCCGTAACCCCCTCCGGTCCCAATAACCTTCCCCATCTCTGTAACGGCTTACACCGTTAATGAAATATTTCAGATTCCTTGGGAGATATGGACATTCTGGTGTGAAGATGTATTTTTAACCACTTTCGTTACGATTTGTGGATGGGACCCAATTGTCAGATTGAATCGGTTGTGTTTGGGAAGTTCTGCTCAGATTTTGGGAATCATCTATCCAGGATGCAAATTGAGGGGGGATCACTGGGAGGGAATTAAAGAGGAGATGAATACTGCTCGAAAGGTCGGTGTGGTGAGTTGGGGCGGGATCGGAGGGGATGGGGAACCGGGACAGAAGTGTCTGGGGTAGATCTTTGTGAATGGTTGGGGAGGGTCGAGAAGCCGAGTGCTTCCTTGTGTTGCTGACTCCGTGTGTACATCCGGCATCAGATGTTGTGGACACTGGGTATAAAACAAGGCTGGGGGCAGGGTCTCTGATCTGACAAAACGGGATTAAGCGCGCCAAAGGTTGACATTCGCGAGGTGCTTTTCCATTGTTTTTCTCACAATTCAGGGCTCGTTGAATTGAGCTCCGGAAGTGTTTGTTACACAATACCAGTTTGCTCAGAACCAACTTTAATTACTACAAAGGATGGAGCCGATTGCAGCTGCAGAAATCAGATCCACCGCAACCTGATTAACCCTTTATGAACGGCCAGAGACTCATAGAGAGGGCGGAGAGCGAGACTGAACACGGGACTCTGCGGCTGCGCCACTGCAGAACACATTGGTCTCTGATCTCCTGTCAGTGCTTTGTTTCCGAGTGTCATTTCTTCCTCGAATTGGCACAAATTACTGCAAGGACACGCCGGTTCGGGGAGTAGCTGTGGACAGAGACACTGTCCGCTTTTCGGATCCGAGATGAAGGCACCAGGACCCAGAACATCAACTGGTTCTCACACCCAGAGATTTGGCAGTGATCTTTAACACACTTTAACACATCGAGTGAAACAACAGCCGGCATATCCATGACCCCACCCACACTGGACATTCTCTCTACCCTCTTCCCCACCCCATTCCTTCGTTACAAGCCTGCAAGCACGTACCACCAGTCACAAGGACAGAGAGGAGACATGTTTAGCGATTTAGTGTTCACGGTTTCATTGTCCATTCAGAAATCCTTCTGTGGAAGGGCAGAAAATGCTCATGAAATTTTGCCTGCGTGTCTGCTGTCTCCATGCTTTTGTAGCTCCTCCCTGATTGTGGTAATTCGAAGATAGGAAAGGGATAAATGTTTGATAGTTCGCGGCTTGACGGCCATGGCGAAAGGTGACGGAAGATGAGATCTGGAGCTGATTAGCTCTGATCATACCGGAAGTTAGGGCAGGGTAGAGTGGACAAGTGGCCTTCGTTTCTTCCTGTTTGCTTGTTCTCGTCTCCCAGGGCAAGAGTAAGGTGGAAGGAGATTCAACATCTCTTTTGCCCCCAAATTAAACTGTTAGACGCCACAGCGAGACAGGCGTCGTCTTCACCGTAACTCACACCTTTATTGAAAGATTTAAATGGTATTGCACAGTTGGCATGTTAAAGTATGTTTATAATGAATGAAGTTTTTTATTTCCCTTCTGTGACATTGATCACAGTGCACCCATGGGTGGGGCCGATGCCGTACAGTTCGCGAGTACACCCCGAGGTGTGTGTGTGTATGTGTGTGTGTGTGTGTGTGTGTGTGTGTGTGTGTGTATGTTTGTGTGTGTTTGTGTGCGTGTGTGTGTGTGTAAGTGTGTGTGTATGTGTGTAAGTGTGTGTGTGTATGTGTGTATATGTGTGTGTGTAAGTGTGTGTGTGTGTCTGTGTGTGTGTATTTGTGTGTGTGTGTCTGTGTATGTGTGTGTGTGTCTGTATGTGTGTGGGTGTGTAAGTGTGTGTGTGTGTGTGTAAGTGGGTGTCTGTGTATGTGTGTGTGTGTGTCTGTATGTGTGTGGGTGTGTAAGTGTGTGTGTGTGTGTGTAAGTGGGTGTGTGTGTAAGTGGGTGTATGTGTAAGTGTGTGTGTGTGTGTGTGTGTGTGGAATGAATATGTGTGTAGAAGAGCGGGTTAGAGGAATCTGCGGGGGGATGGGTTGTGGGGTCTGTGGTTTAGTTTTCATTACAGTCCCACGGAACTGATTGAACGCTTAAGGGTGGTTTGAGAAGGCTTGGATGTGGCGTGAATGCTACAATTAGTAAAGCCTCAGGTCCTGATGGAAAAATAAGCGGTTATTTATTTCGATGTTTAAATCACCCTGTATTTTGTCCGCCATGAACTATCCTGTGGAGTAGAGGGAGAGAAGCATCAGAAAGTGGGTTCTGTTCTGTATTATTTATTGTTTAATTGAACCGTTGAAGACCTATGAGGAAGGCATTCCCACAGTTTCCCTTTTCTCTCTTATCTATTGCTAGCAGACAGTGTGGAGTTGGACACTGCTGCAGAACAGCCTGCTGCAGTTGCCTTTCTTCACCAGCGACACCCAGTGGTCGATGTGTGCAACGTTTACATCTTTACTCACCAGGGTTATTTCGCTCGCCCCTCCTGAACTCTCACTCCCCACCCGGCATCTCCTGCTCTGAGGCCGAAGGGCAAAAAAAGAAAACGATGAGCCCCACCACCCTCTGGTCCCTGCCCTAGGAAATCTGTTCATTGTGCCTTCACACTGGTGGGGTCCGAAGCCGGGAACTCCCCACCTGACAGTACTTTGCGTGTAATTTTCCCAATCGAAGTGTGACAGTTGAAGGAAGACGCCCACCACAAATTTCTCCGTGAGGGGTCGGGCAAGGGAGGGGTGATTAATAGCAGCCTTGCCAACAACACCCAGACCCACCCCTTTTAAAAAAGGGGAGAATAATCACTACGCTTTGCTGAAAATATTCCGGTGTAAATGGTTTTCCTGGCGACGCTTTCTTGCTGAGATATATCCCACAGGAGATCAAAGACTCGCTGTTTGTAATCAACTAGGTGTATAAATCAATTCGGTGTATAAGATGATGAAAGGCATTGATCGTGTGGATAGTCAGAGACTTTTTCCCATCGCTGAAATGGTTGAGAGAAGAGGACACAGGTTGAAGGTGCTGTGGAGCAGGTACAGAGGGGATGTCAGTGGTAAGTTTTCTTTATACAGAGAGTGCGTGGAATGGGCTGCCAGCAACGGTGGTGGAGGCGGATACAATAGGGTCTTTTAAGAGACTTTTGGATAGGTACATGGAGCTCAGAAAGATAGAGGGTTATGGGTAAGCGTAGTAATTTCTCAGGTAGGGGCATGTTTGGGACAACACTGTGGGCCGAAGGGCCTGTATTGTGCTGTAGGTTTTCTATGTTTCTCTGTTTCTAACACACACTGATATTTCTAAAACCAGACAACTTTCCATGGCACAAGACACTCAGCATCTCACCCCTTCCTGATGAATATCCCAACTCCTCACGGAGCCTCCTAAATGCTGACGACCAGGACGGGGTGTCTGGATCCTGTCCAGGATCAGAATCACGTTTACTATCACTGACTTATGCCACCCCTGCTCCTCCCCCACCCCCAACACCCAATCCCGTTTAAAGCACTGAAACCCAGAAGTGTTGAGAATCCATTCCTGCCTTTGTGCCTTTGTGCCAGCCACTGTTCTGTAAAGGCCACCACATCATACTTCCATGTATGTATCCAAGCTCTCAGTTCATCACCTTTGTCCCTGATGCTTCTTGCATTGAAGTACACGCACGTTGGCCCTTCCGCCTTATTACCTTTACACCTTTTTTTTCTGCTTCTCTTTCCTCAGAGCCTCTTTATATATTAGAACTTGCTTTACTCCATGCGCTGTACTTGCTGTTCTCGCATGACCTTTATCCACCTTCACCTCACTATCTGCTCTAACACTTTGGTTCCCTCCCTCTGAAAATCCAGTTTATACCCTCCAGAGAAGCAGGAGCAAACCTTCCCGCAAGGATGTTAGTCCTCCTCCTATTCTGTGGAGTTGCCTGTGGAAAGGTCAGTCATCTGCCAAAACAAGACTAAGCACAAAAAAAGTCTGACACTTCTGAATTGAGATCCACTTTCTTTTTTTGGAATGAGCGGTTGGTTGGTCTGAGCTCGGGATTTGCTGGTTACGCATGCAAGACGAGTGGAAACATATTGGTGAGTTACTGTTCGTGCATTCATAGTGCAGTCTGAAATTATATGGCGGAGGGGAGGAAGCAGTTCATGAAATGTTAAATGCCTGCCTGCTGCCTTCCTGCCCCCGCACCTCCCCCATGATTGTAGCCATTCGAAGACAGGGAGGAGATAAATGCTTGAATGTTAGGGGATTGAGGGTCAGGCAGACTGAGACAGAAGATAAGATCTGAAGCTGATTCGCTGACTGGTGGGGCAAGCGGCCATTTCATCCTCTTCCTATTAGCATACCATCGCTAGATCGTCCTAAATTAACTATGATATAATATCATTCATTCAGATGCTGTGGTTTAACGTTACAAAATAGGCTCTGGTCCTCCATCATGTCGGATTCACACACAATGGACGAAAGAAAGAAGCAATGGTAATCAGGACTGAGGAAGAAGAAGAAGAAGATCGGCGGTGGTGGGGGAGGGAGAACAAGGTTAATGCAGCACCAGAGGTCTCTCAATGCTGCTTCTCAGGTTGACTCTGTGGTTAAGAGGGCATATGACGTGTTGGCATTCATCAACCGTGGGAATGAGTTTGAGAGCGTACAGGTAGTGTTGCAGCTTTCTAGGATCCCGGTCAGACCCCACTTGCAGTACTGTGCTCAGTTATGGCCGCCTCACTACAGGAGAGATGTGGAAACTATTGAAAGGGTGCAGAGGAGATTTACGAGGATGTTGCCTGGATTGGTGAGCATGCCTTATGAGAATAGATTGAGTGAACTCGGCCTTTACTCCTTGGAGTGACAGAGGATGAGGGGTGACCTGATAGGGGTGTACAAGATGGTGAGAGGCATTGATCGTGTGGATAGTCGGAGGACTTTTCCCAGGGATGAAATTGCTAACGCAAGAGGGCACAGCTTTAAAGTGCTTTAGGTAGGTACAGAGGAAATGTTTGGGGTAAGTTTTTTTACGATGAAGTGGTGATTGCGTGTAATGGACTTTGGGTGGAGGCAGATACGGTAAAGACATTTAAGAGACCCCTGGATATGTAGATGGAGCTTAGGAATGTGGATAATCCGAGTTTATTTCTAGTATAAGGACATGATCGCCGCAGCTTTGTGGGCAGACAGGCCTATATTGTGCTGTAGCCTATTAAGTTTCTATAAGATCGGCGGTGGAGGAGGAAGGGAGGGAGAGCTAGATTCATATCTGTTGCACAAACAGCCTAAAGAGTGAAAGATCCAGCAAATGATGCGATTAATCATTCAAACACAGCATGTCACCTCCCAGAATTCACAGAGTCTGAGAAATGTAAGGAACAAGGAGATTAAAACCACTCTTGCCCGCAAGTCAATGTCTGGACTCTGCCGAGAGACGGTAGTCTTCCCCGCCACACATTGCCTTCTTGAAAGATGTTAGAGAGATGACACCGTTTAATTTTCAAAACATTTTCATGCTGAATAAAGCTTCACCCCCTTCCCAGGCTGCCTCCCGGAATCACTGCCATTGCCAAGTGGCCACATTGTTGCTGACCCTGCTGCTTCACGGGGGTCGGACTGGATTCAGTCACTGCTCGGCAGATGGATTGGAACAACAATCCGGTCACCACTGAAGTCACCATCACTGGCCTTTCAGCTTGACCGACTTGCCCTCCTCTCGCATTCTTGTTCCAGCTTCTTGGCTACTTCCATAGAAACCATGGAAACCATAGAAAAAACTACAGCACAGAATCAGGCCGTTTGGCCCTTCTTGGCTGTGCCGAACCTTTTTTTGCTAGTCGCACTTACCTGCACACGGATCATATCCCTCCATACACCCCCCATCCATGTATTTGTCCAATTTATTCTTAAATGTTAAAAAACCACACACTTACCACCTCGCCTGACAGCTCATTCCATACTCCCACCACTCTCTGTGTGAAGAAGCCCCTCCCCATGTTCCCTTCAAACTTTTCCCCCCTCACCCTTAACCCATGTCCTCTGTTTTTTTTTCTCCCCTTGCCTCAGAGGAGAAAGCCTGCTTGCATTCACTCTATCTATACCCATCATAATTTGATACACCTCTTCCTTTCCACTCCTGGTGAAGGGTCTCGACCTACAACGTCGATCTTCTGCAGGTGTTGCTGAACCTGCCGAGCTCTTCCAGTATTGAGTGTTTGCTCCCCCTGCGATGCCCTGGAAGCTTCTTGGGGGATGGGATGTGTGGCACGTGGTTTAGTTTTTTTACAGCCCCTTGGAACTGACTTAATGCTTGAGAGTGGGTGAAGAAGGGTTTGGCCAGGTGTGAATACTATACGTACTACAGCCTTCAGTCCTGAAGGGGGAGAAAAAAACCAGCTATAACTAACATCGATCTGTAAAACCGTTTGAATGTTTTTCAGCATGAACTGGCCTGTGGGGTGAGGTGATCGATGGAGGGGGAACTGAGTTGTTTTTGACAGCATTTCTGTTTGAATTGAACTGCTGAAGAAATATGGGAAGTGATTACCGCAGTTCCCCATTTCTCTCTTATCTATTGCTAGCAGAGTGTAGCGTTAGACACTGCAACAGAACTAACGGATACAATAACAACGTTAACGTTCCCTGCCTCCACCAGCGGCACTTAACAGCCGATGTGTGCACAGTCTATAGAATGCAGTGCAGTTACTCACCAGGACTATTATACGTCAACCTACGACCACCACCCCCACCACTGCACCCACCGACGCACCCCACCTCCCACCTCCTCCCTCGCACCCTCTCTATCGCTCTCGCCGTGGGGGCGAATGGCAGCAATAAGATGAACGAATAGCGCCACCCGCTTATCCCGCCACTCGGAAATCTTCCCGTCCTGCCTGCATCACAGTGCGGGTCCGATTCCCGGAACCCGCTACCTGACAGCACTTTGGGACCACCTTCCCCAGACAGGGTCTGACAGTTCAAGGAGGGAACCCACCAGTAACACCTCAGTGAGGGGTTTTGGGAAGGGAGGAGTGATAAATACCAGCCTTGACAACAGCACCCAGATTCATCCCTTAAAATACTAAGGAACAATCCCCACAACTCTCTGCTGAAAATATTCCCCTGGGAATTGTTTTCCATACAACCGTTTTACCATATAGCAATTACAGCACGGAAACGGGCCATCTCGGGCCTTCTAGTTCGTGCCGAACTCTTATTCTCACCTCGTCCTACCGACCTGCACTCAGCCCACAACCCTCCATTCGTTTCCTGTCCATATAGCTGTCCAATTTTACTTTAAATGACAATATCTGAACTACCTCTACCTCTTCTACCAAAAGCTCGTTCCACACAACTACCACTCGCTGAGTTAAGAAGTTCCCCCACGTGTTACCCCTAAACTTTTTCACCCTAAAACTCAATTCATGTCCTCTTGTTTGTATCTCTCCCACTGTCAATGGAAAAAGCCTATCCACGTCAACTGTATCTATCCACCTGATAAATTTAAATACCTCTATCAAGTCCCCCCTCAACTTTCTCGGCTCTAAAGAATAAATACCCAACTTGCTCAATCTTTCTCTGTAAATTAGGTGCTGAAATCCAGGTAACATCTAGTAAATCTTCTCTGTACTCTCTCTATTTTGTTGACATTTTTCCTGCACTTCGGTGACCAGAACTGTACACAGTACTCTAAATATTGCCTTTCCAATGCCTTGTACAATTTTAACATTCCATTCCTGGTGACCCTATCCCGCTGAGGTATGTCTCAGTGGAGAGACTATGTTCATTCTGTAATCTATCAACACACATTGATATTGGACAAATCAACCAACCTCCCTTACCACCCGATCCCGAGAAGCTCAATCCTTCCTGCTGAATCTGTCTGCTCTTGGTTTTTAAAATGCTCTCCCTGGTACATCTATAGATTTTTTTCTACGATCATTGGTGACGTACCACGTACTCTGATAGTTTAAGGAGACAGCCCACCAGAAACACCTGAGTGAGGGTTTTGGTAAGGGAGCGGTGATAAATTCCAGCCTTGCCAGCAACACATAGATTCATCCCTTAAAATACTCAGCAACAATCCCAACCACTCTTTCCTAACACCCGGTTAAATATCTCAATTGCTATGTTTTTATTTTCTCTCATTCTCTGTAGTTGCATTAATGTGCTGATCCATCATTAACTCCCAAGTTCCTTTTCGCCTCGTTTCTGTTTTTACATCGAACACAGAACATAGAATAGCACAGCACAGACCAGGCCTTTCGGCCTACAATGTTGTGCCGACCCTCAAACTCTGCCTCCCATATAAGCCCCCAACTTAAATTCCTCCATATACCGGTCTAGTAGTCTCTTAAACTTCACGAGTGTATCTGCCTCCACCACTGACTCAGGCAGTGCATTCCACGCACCAACCACTCTCTGAGTAAAAAACCTTCCTCTAATATCCCCCTTGAACTTCCCACCCCTTACCTTAAAGCCATGTCCTCTTGTATTGAGCAGTGGTGCCCTGGGGAAGAGGCGCTGGCTATCCACTCTATCTATTCCTCTTATTATCTTGTACACCTCTATCATGTCTCCTCTCATCCTCCTTCTCTCCAAACAGTAAAGCCCTAGCTTCCTTAATCTCTGATCATAATGCATACTCTCTAAACCAGGCAGCATCTGGTAAATATCCTCTGTACCCTTTCCAATGCTTCGACATCCTTCCTATAGTGAGGTGACGAGAATTGGACACAGTACTCCTAGTGTGGCCTAATCAGAGCTTTATAGAGCTGCATCATTACAACGCGACTCTGAAACTCTATCCCTCGACTTATAAAAGCTCACAACCCCATAAGCTTTCCTAACTACCTTATCCACCTGTGATGCAACTTTCAGGGATCTGTGGACATATATCCCGATATCCCTCTGCTCCTCCACACTACCAAGTATCCTGCCATTTACCTTGTACACTGCCTTGGAGTTTGTCCTTCCAAAGTGTACCACCTCACACTTCTCCGGGTTGAACTCCATCTGCCACTTCTCAGCCCACTTCTGCATCCTATCAATGTCTCTCTGTAATATTTGACAATCCTCTACACTATCTAGAACACCACCAACCTTTGTACCGTCTGCAAACTTGCCAACCCACCCTTCTACCCCCACATCCAGGTCGTTAACAAAAATCACGAAAAGTAGAGGTCCCAGAACAGATACTTATGGGACACCACTAGTCACAATTCTCCAGTCTGAATGTACTCCCTCCACCACCACCCTCTGCCTTCTGCAGGCAAGCCAATTCTGAATCCACCTGGCCAAACTTCCCTGGATCCCATGCCTTCTAACTTTCTGAATAAGCCTACTGTGTGGAACCTTCTTAAATGCCTTACTAAAATCCATATAGATCACATCCACTGCACTATCCTCATCTATATGCCTGATCACCTCTTCAAAGAACTCCATCAGGCTTGTTAGACACGATGGCCCTTCACAAAGTCATGCCGACTGTCCCTGATCAGACCATGATTCTCTAAATGCCTACAGATCCTATCTCTAAAAACCTTTTACAACAGCTTTCCCACCACAGACGTAAGACTCACTGGTCTATAATTACCTGAACTATCCCTACTACCTTTTTGAACAAGGGGACAGCATTCGCCTCCCTCCAATCCTCTGGTACCATTCCCGTGGACAACGAGGACATAAAGATCCTAGCTAGAGGCTCAGCAATCTCTTCTCTCGCCTCGTGGAGCAGCCTGGGGAATATTCCGTCAGGCCCCGGGGACTTATCTGTCCTAATGTATTTTAACAACTCCAACACCTCCTCTCCCTTAATATCAACATGCTCCAGAACATCAACCTCACTCATATTGTCCTCACCATCATCAAGTTCCCTCTCATTGGTGAATACCGAAGAGAAGTATTCATTGAGGACCTCGCTCACTTCCACAGCCTCCAGGCACATCTTCCCACCTTTATCTCTAATCGGTCCTACCTTCACTCCTGTCATCCTTTTTTTCATTCTCGTAATTCAAGAATGCCTTGAGGTTTTCCTTTACCCTATCCTTGCCATAGAGGGAGTACAAAGAAGGTTCACCAGATTGATTCCTGGGATGGCAGGACTTTCATATGAAGAAAGACTGGATGAACTGGGCTTGTACTCGTTGGAATTTAGAAGATTGAGGGGGGATCTGATTGAAACGTATAAGATCCTAAAGGGATTGGACAGGCTAGATGCAGGAAGATTGTTCCCGATGTTGGGGATGTCCAGAACGAGGGGTCACAGTTTGAGGATAGAGGGGAAGCCTTTTAGGACGGAGATTAGGAAAAACTACTTCACACAGAGAGTGGTGAATCTGTGGAATTCTCTGCCACAGGAAACAGTTGAGGCCAGTTCATTGGCTATATTTAAGAGGGAGTTAGATATGGCCCTTGTGGCTATGGGGGTCAGGGGGTATGGAGGGAAGGCTGGGGCGGGGTTCTGAGTTGGATGATCAGCCATGATCATAATAAATGGCGGTGCAGGCTCGAAGGGCCGAATGGCCTGCTCCTGCACCTATTTTCTATGTTTCTATGTTTCTACTTGCCAAGGCCTTCTCATGCCCCCTTCCTGCTCTTCTCAGCCCCTTCTTAAGCTCCTTTCTTGCTTCCCTGTATTCCTCAATAGACCCATCTGATCCTTGCATGCTAAAAGTCATGTATGCTGCCTTCTTCCACCTGACTAGATTTTCCACCTCACTTGTCACCCATGGTTCCTTCACCCTACCATTCTTTATCCAGTTCCCAGCCTTCTCCCCGTTACCTTTTAATGCCATGTCAAATCAAGAACCTATCAATCTCTCGGATTACTCGGAGGCATTTAAAGTCTGGAAGAAGAATAATGGAATGGTCGGGGAGGGGTGAGTTGGCAGGGGATCGAGTGTGATAGGGAACTGGGAGTGAAGTGTTTGGGACATATTCTACTGAATGATTCGGCATGTTAAAGGACCGGAGAATTGTTTTGTGTTGCTGTTCCCCTGTACTCAGCTGACAACAGATGTTGCAGACAGTATAAGGATAAAAGAAAGTTTGAGACAGGATCTCTGACCTGACAACACAGGACTAAGCTCGTCAAAGGCAAACATTCGTGAGAAGTTTTTTTGCTTTTTCTCTTGGTTTTTCTTAGAATTGAGCTCGGGAAGTATGTGTTACACAATGCCAGTTTGTTCGGAACCGACTTTGTTTACAACAAGGGAAGCAGCCGATTGCCATCTGCAGAAACTAGATCGACAGAAAGTTAACTCTTTATAAACACCAACAGAGAGACAGAGAAGATGGGGAGCGTGACTGAACACGGGTCACCGAGGGTGCGCCAGAACAGACCACGTCCATCTCAGATCTCCTATCGCCTCTTTTTTTTTATTTTTCGAGTGTCATCTTCTTCTCATATGTACGCTTTTTAATCCTGAGGACGTGTCTTCTGGTCTTAGATTCTCCCACCATAAGAAACATCCTCTCCACATCCACTCTCTCTGTGTCAACTGGTCCTGGATTCCCCCACTATGGAAAACATCCTCTCCACATCCAATCTCTCAAAGCCTTTCACCATTCGAGAGGTTTTATTGAGGTCACCCCTCATTCTTCTGAACTCGCTGTATACAGGCCCAGGGCCATTGAAAGCTATTCATAGGACAAGCCATTCTACCCTGGAATGACTTCCACACAGCTGCTTTGAACTCTTCATCAGTTTCAGCTCATCGTTTGTCAGACAAACGGCTCAGACCTGCTTACAATGCCACAAGTGAGCTGTCATCAGGGCATTATGAAGTTTTAATATTGCATCTTGCTTTTATATTCGAGTCCTCTTGAAATGAATGCCAACACCTCTTTTACCTTCGTCATCAGAGACTGATCCTGCAAGTCAACCTTTAACGAATCCTGCACAGGGAATCCCAAGTCCCTTTGTACCCCAGTTTTTGTCTTGTATTTTCTTTCCATTTAGGAAACAGTCAACCTTCCATTTCATCCCCCAAAGTGCATGCTTAAACACTTCCGAAAGTACATTCCAACTGCCTCTTTTGACCATTCTCCCAATCTGTCTGAGTCCTTCTTTAGCCTCTCTAATTTCATGTCTCTTCATCTATCTTCCAATCGTCTGCAAACCTTACAACAAAACCATCACTACCCCCATCCCACTCATTGACATCTGACGGAAAGGAATCTTTCCCAACACAGACCCTGTGAAACACCACTCGTCACCGTTTGCCAGTCCGAAAAGGGTTCCCTTATTCCCACCCTTCGTCTCCTTCCCGGACTACGTGTTCCCGTTCTGGGAAACTGCCAAGCGGCCTGCATTATTTCCGGATTTTCTGGAGCTGCTTCGGCGACGAGTGCTTTCGGGGTGAGGCTCTGGGTGTGACCCGATTCCTCGCCGATTTCGCCGACTGAAGCATCTGGGGAGACCGAAATGTCGAGACAGCAGGCGCTGTGCGAGCTACCGGAGGCCTCTCTATTTCTCCCGATGGTGACAGACAGTCCACTGGTCCCAGAGTCAGGGCAGCTCGAATTGACTCAGGTTATCAAATCATTTTGATGTAACTGAGTGGAATTCAAAGCGATCTGCGTGAGATTCAGGGGTACACGCAAAAAGAAAATTATATTCAGGTGGACAGCGGCAAAGTGAATTGTTGAATTCCAACAGTGAGAGAAGACAACACAATCAACTTGAATACTATGGGTTAATGGCTGCAGGAGCCCATACTGATATAATTTGATTCATGTTATCCAAATGAAAGAAAAAAAAATACGGAAAGCACAAATTGGGAGCGGGTGGTAAATACGAGAGGAATTAGTGAGAAGGTGAGAGAAGGAAAAGTGAAATCCAGATTTACATGAAATACCGAGAGTGGTCGGTGCCTTGAACGCACTGTCAGGGGAAGCAGTGAATTGCAGCTTAAGTGTCATTTGGGCATTTACGCGGGGAATGGAAGTGTGCTGATCTCATATCGGCAGATGTATTGTTCTAATCTCACATGATGGTTTTCGTTGGCCGAGGTGCCAGTTCCTATTCACGTCTGTTCCCCACCCCTCGCCACCCCCCAGCCACCTTGAGCTGTACGAACCAAAGAGCAAAGAAAGAAGAAGTTTGAATCCATAATACCCAAAAAAAAAATCAGGTAACTGCGTTACAGTGAAACATAGACACCAGGGAGACTGGTGGAAGAACCAGGGGATGTGAACGGGTTATGGGGTAAATCAGGATTTTTCAAACAGGAAGTGACGTCATAATCTCGGTGTACAGGAACATTGGTAACGGAGGCTGAATCAGTGACTCGGATTGATAATCATTTACTGAGCTAATTCACGCAGAAATCAGGAGGCAACTCAGGGTTTCAGCAAAGTTTTCAGTTTTATTAGGTTTATTATTCAGCCGTAAAGCGCGGAATAGCCTTTCAGCAACCGACGACAAACCCCATTAACAGAGGAGATTTACGAGGACGATGCCTGGGTTGGAGAGCCTGGTCTATGAGAATAGGTTGCGTGACCTCCGCCTTTTCTCCTTGGAGCGACGGAGGATGAGAGGTGACTGAGAGAGGTGTACAAGACGATGACGGTGATTGATCGTGTGGACAGCTGGAGGCTTTTCCCCAGGGTTGAAATGGCTAACACGAGAGAGCATAGCTTTATGGAATTTGGGGGTCGGTACAAGGGGAAGGTCAGAGGTAAGATTTTCACACAGAGAGTGCAGGGTGCGTGGAATGCACTCCCAGCGAAGGCGGATGCAATGGATCTTTAAGTGCAAACACAGAATAATCTGCAGATGCTGGGGTCAAAGCAACACTCAGAGCACGCTGGAAGAACTCAGCAGGTCGGGCAGCCTCCGTGGGAAAGATCGGTCGACGTTTCGGGCCGGAACGTCCCGACGAAGGGTTCCGGCCAGAAACGTCGACCAATCTTTTCCACGGATGCTGCCCGACCTGCTGAGTTCCTCCAGGGTGTTGTGGGGATCTTTTAAGTGTCTGTGAGATCGGCGCATGGAGTTTAGAAACATAGAGGGCTGTGTGGCAGGGTAATTCTGGGCTGTTTCCAGAGTAGGTGCCATGATCGGCACAACATTGTAGGCCGAAGAGCCTGTAATTTGCTGTAGATTTCTATCTTCTATGTTCGATGTTCTAACAGTAACTTAACCACGGGACACTTTACAATGACCAATTAATCTTCACGGACTTTGGATAGGGAGATCTACAGATTTATTACACATGACGCCGGACTTCATCTCCGAACTCGCAATGCTAACAGCACCTGAGTAAAATAGGGTTGATTGAGGCTTAAGAGCAGAGAGACTATGTTATTTGCTGCTTCGCTTGGAAACACTAAAGCTTATTAGGTACTTTCTAGTCCCTGGATAGACACTCCTGCCTTCCATCCTCGTATCCCCACCACTCTGTCCAAATGGGTTTCTGCCTCTGGGACACTAATGGAAGCTGAATACGAGGAGACTGACACAATATTCAGTGGGCGAATACGTATCCCTTGCTCACAGCGAGCTCCGTGACGCTAAGGTTGAAATTAATGGAATTATTCCCACTTGGCCGCTTGTGCCGCTGAACCGGCCTCACGCCAAGTGAATAACGGAGCTATGCTGGGGGTTGAGAGCGAAACACTACGATATTTCATGTTTCTGAGCGTACCAAGTGGTCAGAAAACTATCGGCCCATGATGGGGGTCAGGACGGTATAGAAATTGTATCACACAGCAACGTTGAGAGGGAATATGTTGGTGGCAGTGTGGAGGTGGCAATTACGGGATGAAAGGTCTGGGTTGAGCTGAGAAAACTAAGCTGCTTTGATACTAACGAGTCAAAACCTTCAGTGATATCTTCATCGTGAGGATGTGAAACGCAGAGAGAATCCTCCGGAGACATGGGGAACAATTATACAGAAACAAGGAAAGACATTCTGAACGATGGCTTTTTCCTCGATGGTTGTCCTTCCTCTGTGTCAATTCACCTGCCAACTATCCTCTTCCGTTCACCAGTGACGTCATCTGAGGAAACAACACACCATTTATGTTGACTACGTCAGTAACCCGGAAGTGCTGCTGCTGGTGAGTTTCAATTACGGGGTGATGATTTTCGAATCTGTACCAAACATCATGACAATGCAACCTTGAAAACAACTAGTATATTTCATGTCGCCAGGGGCCCAGGAAATTTGTTCCTTTCAATATCAATATAACGCTGTATGATACCGCCTAATTCGCATCTTTCCCTGTTAAGTGTCACGAAACTGCTAATCACAGTGTAGTATATACATGGACACAACCATGGCACTGCATAGCTCACAGACCTGAAATTAGTAGGTACGTTTCCTTTACAAGTGACACTGTGTATCGTCAGGCCAATATTCCATTCACATACCTCTTCAGATCACTGTAAGCAGATCGGTCCTGCAGCACAAGTCCCTGTTAATGTGAGGAAATCAGCATGATTAGCAGCATTTTGTTATTAAAAGCATTTTGTGATAGAAGAGAACAGCAATAATACTGAAGAATACTTGCGCTTATTTAATAAATTCTGTCTGAAAGTAACACGGAATAGTCAGACCATGATGAAAAGAGGATCAGGGACAGACAGTCATGATCCCCAAGCGAAACATAGAAACATAGAAACATCGAAAATAGGTGCAGGAGTAGGCCATTCGGCCCTTCGAGCCTGCACCGCCATTTATTATGATCATGGCTGATCATCCAACTCAGAACCCTGCACCAGCCTTCCCTCCATACCCCCTGATCGCCGTAGGCACAAGGGCCATATCTAACTCCCTCTTAAATATAGCCAATGAACTGGCTTCAACTGTTTCCTGTGGCAGAAAATTCCACAGATTCACCACTCTCTGTGTGAAGAAGTTTTTCCTAATCTCTGTCCTAAAAGGCTTCCCCCTTATCCTCAAACTGTGACCCCTCGTTCTGGACGTCCCCAACATCGGGAACAATCTTCCTGCATCTAGCCTGTCCGATCCCTTTAGGATTTTATACGTTTCAATCAGATCCCCCCTCAATCTTCTAAATTCCAACGAGTACAAGCCTAGTTCATCCAGTCTTTCTTCATATGGAAGTCCTGCCATCCGAGGAATCAATCTGGTGAACCTTCTTTGTACTCCCTCTATGGCAAGGATGTCTTTCCTCAGATTAGGGGACCAAAACTGCACACAATACTCCAGGTGTGGTCTCACCAAGGCCTTGTACAACTGCAGTAGTACCTCCCTGCTCCTGTACTCGAATCCTCTCGCTATAAATGCCAGCATACCATTCGCCTTTTTCACCGCCTGCTGTACCTGCATGCGCACTTTCAATGACTGGTGTATAATGACACCCAGGTCTCGTTGCACCTCCCAAAAGGGCACATAATCCCTTGTCACCCGCTTCCCTTCCTTCAAGAAGCTCAGAGTGATATTTGCAATTTTCCAATCCTCAGAAACAATTCAATAGTAATCTGTAGCTTGGAATATCAGTACTAATCCTTCTACTACCTCTTCAGCGGCCCACATCAGAATTTTGTGGTGCAGTTAATCTCGTCCATTTCGTCCAGGTGATTTATCTACCTTCGGCCCTTCCAACTTGCCTTTCATCTTCTCATTATAGTGACTGCAACCACTCCCGTGTCCTGACACTGTCACACTGATCGTTTGCTCCACAGCAAAGACTGACACTAATAATTCATGAGTTGATCCGCCATGTCCTTGTCCCCAACTGTTGCCTCTTCGATTTCATTTTCGCTATCGAATGCCTCACTTCAGCGTCTGTCTCTTACTGTGTAAAGTGGAAACAATTACTTCAAGAAGGCATTGACGCAAATGTAGGCCTTACCATATAAGTGGAATTTCCATCATCTGCATTGTCCATTGTGCCCTGGAACGAGAACATGAAGATTTCTATTGAAGCGTTTAACCAAGTGCACAACAATTGTATTCTGACTCTGCACATAAAAAAGGGAGTATCAATTTTCACATTCACTGCTGATTGGAGCATATTGCATCATTCGCCGTTCGACAGACTGCGCGTTTCCGATTCAGTGTCAGGAAAGTACATATTTTCTCTGACACCAGGAACGCTTCCGGACAGCATTAGATGATTTGTAAGCATTCAGCAATAAGGGTAGCATGATGAATGTTATTTGACGAGGAGCTCGCCTACAGAACCAAACATCTTGAGAGATTATTCCTGATCAGAATTTGCACGTCACAGAGAGGGGATATGGACTTGTGTCCTCAGGATGCTGACCGTATTTGCTATTTCTCTAAACGTTCACATAGATCATCGCTAATCACAGTCCGGCAGGTGCAGAGCTAACCACCGCTTCCACTTGTGTCTTTCCCGCTTTGACCGGACATTTAAAGAGGATCCTTCATGAAATATATTCCACTCAGAGTAAGAGCTGTCTTTTTTGCATTGTACAACAATTATGTATTCTGCAGAAACAGCAAATAACTCGGGTGAAGAAGTTCTGCAGGTGCTGGAAATCCGGAATAACGCACACAAAATGCCGGAGGAACCCAGCATTTCAGGTAGCATCAATGAAAATTAATAAACATTCGACGTTTTGGGCCGAAAGCCTTCTGCTGGACTGGAAAGGAAGCAGAAAGGCGCCAGAATTTAAAAAAAAAACAATAAGTGGGGGAGAGGAAGGTTGTCTATGTGGAAGGTGAATGGTGGGCCTGGACAGTGGGGAAGGTAAAGCGCTGAAGGAAAATGAATCCGATTACAGAGGAGACGGGACCATGGTAGAAATCGAAGATGGAGAGTCTCCGGGGAAGTTCATGGACATGTGAAGATAAGAGATAAGAGTCGAGGGCGAAGAATGGAACAAGAGGGAAGTGAACAAAAACACGGGTAGGAAAAGGTCGATGTTCGTTGCTATCTGGTTTGGGTCTACTTAGAGGCGTTGTTCCTCAGTTAACTGGAAATGTGAACCGGTGATCTACATAAATGGCCAATCAGTGCCCAAGGGCCCGATGGACGCTACCGATCACATTACCGATGTTCTTATCTTTCCTTCGCAAAACAATGACTGAGACCATGAACATAATACAAACATCCAACCTGCTCATTCCCTGGGAAATTTTCATAGTTTTGCGATGCGTCCGCAGCGTTTGTATCCAAGGTGCCTGTGGGGGCAAAACAGAATATGTCACAACGGTGAAGAGCAGTAGGGACCGTTGTTAGTGCTGCAGACGTCAATCCGGGCCCCAAACAAAATGCAACCATAGCGTGAGCCACGTCCCATCCAGTTGTCAGAAACACGTAATCTCTTGTACAGAAGACCAGTAACTGAGGGCCTATATTGATCAATATGAAGGGAAATTAAGTCCACTAACCTACAATTCCATCTCTCCCTGATATTGTAATGTTCAGTTCAAAATTTAAACTTTTTTCACTGGGATACCAAACGATAGGCAAGATAAAACGACCTCCAGCTTGTGTGCGCTATGAGCTTCCATATTTAAATGCAATGTTTAGATTTCCGTGGGCTCAGTAATAGAACAGTTCAAACTGGGTTCACTCACTGTTTTTTCCGGAATTGGTGCTCGTGTCGTGTTTGGATTGCGGTGGATCTTTGATGCTGAATAAACAGAAACAAAGGTCAAAACATGAATTCGGCAGGATGTCACTTTCCTTCACTGATACACCGAATGAGAACGACCCCTATAATTCCATTTGATAATTTCTATTCATTCCTTGATACTGTTCCTGTTATTGGATACCCGATTCCAGTCCTACTCGATCTCAACAACAGTGACCATAATGGGTTATGGATAGAAAACGTTCTGGAATTTCGGACCTCAGCTTTCCAGGAGAAAGTGACACACCTGCATTAATGAACGCAGCCCACTTTCAAACAAATGCTCACACTTCAGGAAAGCCACGTCCACGTACAAGATAATACTGATTCTGTCCACGGATGTCTCCTGATCTGTGGCATAATTCTAGAGTTGCTAATCAATTTTAGCTCCTCCTTGGGTAAAGAGGTTTAAAATGCCAACAGGTGGAGACCGAGCGGTCCCCATTTTCCTTAAACACCGGGGACGTGCGGATTGACCAACTGCTCCACTGTGACTGAAACTGATTGTTATCGACAGGGTAATATTCACTCATAGATCCGTTATCTCACGGAAAAGGACCTCAGTGCCTGGTGAGGATCTACACCAATGCACCGTCCGTGTTCCATTCCTGAACCTTGCACATGAATCGTCACCATTTAATTATCCATTTCCCTCTTAAAGGCCGCAGTTGATCCGCCCTCAGGAGATCTGCAAACAGAGCGCCCCCTGTTCCAGCAGCAAACTGCTGGAAAGCAAACCATTCACCCTGACTTGTAATGCCTGCCTCTTTCATCTAGAGTCTCTAGTCTTTAATCCTGGACTCAGTGATGTGGAAGAGCAACTTCAAACTCACATATGAAACTCTGATGTTTATGAGTTTCAGTATAAACTCCACCTTAAATGCCTTCCAGGAAACAGCTGTCTTCCAAAAGCACAATCTATCCCTGAACCCAGTATCCGCTCTGGTATATTTCTTCTGCACCATTTCTGAATCCTTAGCTTGCCTCCTGTCATATGGTGAGGAGACATGAACAATACATTTTCAATACGGCCAAGAGTTCTGTCCCTGTTAGGTACACATTTCTGACTCCAATAATTGTTGCCACGGTAATAAATCGCAGAACTCTCTGTGCCCTGTGAAGCACTTCCTCATCCTGCATCTCCGCACCCAAAAGGGTCTGTTCATGTCCCCCAACAAATAATGCCTGACTCGCCAGTGCCCTCCAGCTCCAGTTTGTGTAATTTGCTTCAGTCAGCTGTCGCATCGCAAATTCGCGTTCAAAGTTTTCAATGTGTCATTTCTGCAAAAACACCTCCCCCAATTATTGACAGAAGTAGTGATTTTCTGAGAAAAATGCATTTACCCGCCAGTTTTCCTCGCGGTCAACCATCCAGTGATTCCACCGATCAGGCCCACGCCAAGTAAACCAAGCATAATGCCTGCGATTGCGCCAGAGCCGAGGGTAAAAATACCATCTGTTTTAGCTATTAACACACAGAGCAAATTTATATATTACATCTGCGAAAACTCATCTTTTTCAGTGGCAAATTGATTTTAATAACTATTTGACTATGTAAGTTTGGAATCGATTATTTTGTCCCAGACAGTTCAGATTTGAACGTCGATCCACGCTTTGAAATATTCTGGTCGCCAGTCTGGACATTGAAAATAGATTGTGATCAATAAAACGAGATAAGTTCGCTATCTCCTGTCTGTGACCAAAAGAACAATTGGGTATTTGTTCGGTTTACAATCTAAATAGATTTGAGAATCTTCCAACTCGAAGTGGTTCTTTAATAATTCCTTGCTAAAGCACACCGTCACAGCCCCGGCTATTCTGTCATTTCTGACGGCATTTGCCCCCTATATTATCGGCTATCAGACATGCTGTTCGTTCATGTTTTAAACTTACAACGGCTGCGGACGTAATTTCACCACTTCCGTCACAAAATATTGCCATCCTTTCAATAAACAAATGACAATGGGTGCAAAAGTAGACCATACGGCCCTTCGAGCCTACACCGCCATTCTGAGATCATGGCTGATCAACTACTATCATTACCCGGTTTCTGCCTTGTCCCCATAACCCTTGATTCCCCTATCCATAAGATACCTATCTAGCTCCTTCTTGAAAGCATCCAGACAATTGGCCTCCACTGCCTTCTGAGACAACGCGTTCCACACCTCCACAACTCTCTGGGAGAAGAAGTTCCTCCTCAGCTCTGTCCTAAATGACCTACCCCTTATTCTTAAACCATGCCCTCTGGTACTGGACTCTCCCAGCATCTGGAAAGTATTTCCTACCTCTATCTTGTCCAATCCCTTAATAATCTTATATGTCTCAATCAGATCCCCCTCAATCTCCTTAATTCCAGCGTGTACAAGCCCAGTCTCTCTAACCTCTCTGCGTAAGACAGTCCGGACATCCCAGGAATTAACCTAGTGAACCTACGCTGCACCTCCTCCACAGCCAGAAGGTCCTTCCTTAACCCTGGAGACCAAAACTGCACACAATGCTCCAGGTGTGGTCTCACCAGGGCCCTGTACAAATGCAAAATGATTTCCTTGCTCTTGTACTCCATTCCCTTTGTAATAAAGGCCAACATTCCATTAGCCTTCTTCACTGCCTGCTGCACTTGCTCATTCACCTTCAGAGACTGATGAACAAGTACTCCTAGATCTCTTTGTATTTCTCCCTTACCTAACTCCACACCGTTCAGATAATAATCTGCCTTCCTGTTCTTGCTCCCAAAGTGAATAACCTCACACTTATTCACATTAAACGCCATCTGCTGTCACTTAAGGTGATAAAGTATTCTTCTTTCAGAGTTTCCGCATACTTGGTTTTTCCCTGCAGCAAGTGTGTGCATTATCTATCAGATCACAGTAAAACAAAATTGTACTTGGTTACAGTTCAATTGTTCCCTGGGACATGTGAAAATAAGACACCAGTGTCACTTGCTCTTGAAGCAAGAACTAGAACCATTTCATATCTAACACGTGGCAAAGGAGTGGCGAAGGAGGAAGGGAATGCGAATTATGATCATTGGGCTCTCTTCCAGGGATGTTGCGACCGACACCGAAGGGACGGTTTGCTCCTGAACTGGATTGTCCTTCCGGGATGTTTTATTGTTGTTGTTCGATAGGGTTTAAAGTGGAGTTGCAGGGAGATGGAAATCAGACTGTTACAACGGTACGTGGAGATGCTGTGGAGACAGATATCGGTACGAGCTCAGCTGCTCCGGATTGGGTGTTGTGCAATGAGCCAGAATTGAATTTAAGGGGAAAAAAAAGAACGTTGGCGTAAGTGATCACAACATGATCGAATTCATCCTGAAATTTGAGAAGGAGAAGCTGAAGTCAGTGCGTCAAAAGAAATTAGAGAAGCACTGGAGAGGAGATGGCCAGTTTTAATTGAAAAAGAACACTGGCAGGGATGACGGCAGAGGAGGAAGATATATTCTAAAGGAAACATGGCTAACCGTGGCTAACAAGAGAAGTGAAAGCCAACACATTGTCCAAAAGCAGGATTTATAATGGAACAATTATTAATGGGAAGTTAGATGATTGGGTAGTTTAGGAAGAACAGCATTTAAAACGTTTCTAAACTGTAAATATCTAAGGAAATGGGATGTAGACAAATTATATGTATTAGATAATTGTTCAAAGGACATGAAACAGTTATCCAAAAATAGATTACAAGATCTGATTTACCTTTGGTTTTCCAAAACATATAGACTTGATCCATAATAGAGGGTTAAAAAAGATATAACCGCGCTTTCTAGAATAAATTTATTCAACCCGAAAAAGTTTAGAAATTGAAACCATATTCGTGAAGTATATTTAACTATTGGATTATCCGTTTGTTTATGCAATGTAGAAAGAGCAAAGGGAAGGGAAGTCCCTAAGACAGAACCCAATTAAAACCCTTTTATAGATTTGAATTCAAGATATATCCAATGTGGACTAGAAGTTGTGTCCAATTCTCATGTCCAAATTTTTAAATATCGAATATTAATTGCCTAATAGTAAAATCTAAAGTTCGGCAGTGCCAGCCCACCCTCCCTTTTAGACTTCTGTAAGTATCTTTAAACTAACCCAGGAGTTTTATTCTGCCATATATATGAACAGATTTTAGAATCAACATTATCAATACAAGATTTCGGAAAAAAATTTGGCACCGCTTGAAATAAATATAAGAATTGAGGTAAAATAATCGCCTTGATAGCATTAATCCGATTTAACAGTGACAAAGGCATTGGTGAGCATTTAGTAAGCAGATGTTTAATCTGATCAATTAAAGGCATAACATTAGCTTTAAATAAATCCTTGCGCTGCTTTTTTTTGTAATTTTAACCAGTAAATAAGTGAAATAGTCGGTAAGCAATCTAAACGGTAAACATCCATAAATGGGAACCTGCATATTTAGCGGAAAATTTAAAAAAAAACAAACGTCAGTTAAAAAGTAATTAAGAAGGTAAAGATGAATGCGAAAGTACTCTAGCCAATAATATTAATGACGACAGGCAAAGTGTCTTCACGTACATCAAGAGTGAAAAGAGAAGCGGGAGTGGATATCGGGACGTTGAAGAACGATGGTGGTGAGGTACTAACACACACAAAATGCTGGTGAACGCAACAGGCCAGGCAGCATCTCTAGGAAGAGGTACAGTCGAAGTTTCAGGCCAAGACCCTTCGTCAGGACTCAATGAAGGAAGAGCTAGTAAGAGATTTGAAAGTGGGAGTGGGAGGGGAAGATCCAAAATGATAGGAGAAGACAGGAGGGGGAGGGATGGAGCCAAGAGCTGGGCTGGTGATTGGCAAAAGGGGATACGAGAGGATTATGGGACAGGAGGTCCAGGGAGAAAGACGGGGGGGGGGGTAACCCAGAGGATGGGGAAGGGGTATAGTCAGAGTGACAGAGGGAGAAAAAGGAGAGTGAGAGAAAGAATGTGCGTATAAAAATAAATAACAGATGGGGTAATAGGGGGAGGTGGGGCATTAGCGGAAGTTAGAGAAGTCGATGTTCATGCCATCAGGTTGGAGGCTACCCAGACGGAATATAAGGTGTTGTTCCTCCAACCTGAGTGTGGTTTCATCTTTACAGTAGAGGAGGCCGTGGATAGACATGTCAGAATGGGAATGGGATGTGGAATTAAAATGTGTGGCCACTGGGAGATCCTGCTTTCTCTGGCGGACAGAGTGTAGATGTTCAGCAAAGCGATCTCCCAGTCTGCGGCGGGTCTCGCCAACATATAGAAGGCCAGATCGGGAGCACCGGACGCAGTATATCACCCCGACCAACTCACAGGTGAAGTGTCGCCTCACCTGGCAGGTGAGGTAGTAATGGGGGATAACGAATTGGTGAAAGAACTGAATTAGTATTTTGCATCAGCCCTCACTGCAGAATATACTGGTGATATGTTGAAAGTTCCAAGTATCAGGGGTCATGCAATGTTAGCATGCATTTCAAGGGTTCTAGAATATAAAAGCAAGGATGAAATGCTGCTTTATAAAGCACTGGTGAGACCTCACCTGGAGTATTGTGATCTATTTTTGGATCCTCGTTTTAGAAAGAATGTGATGAAACTGCAGGAGATTCCCCAAAATGATTCCAGCTTTGAACGGCCTTTCAGGAGACGAGAGAGTGAAGGTGCTGGGTCTCTACCCACTGCAATTTAGAAGAATGTGGGGTGACGTCATGGAGACCTACCGAATTGTGAAAGGTCTTAGTAGAGTGGATGTGGAGAGGATGTTTCTCATGTGGGAGAGTTTAATGCCAGAAGGCAAAATCTCTGAATAGAGTGGCGTGCTATTAGAACGGAGACGAAAAGGAATTCATTTCGCCTGAGGGTGGTGAATCTGGGAATTATAATCCATAGGCAGCTATAGAGACCATGTTGTTATGTAAGTTTAAGGCAGAAGCCATGTCGTTACGTAAATATGAACAGAGGACGAATGATTCTTGATTGGTCAGGGCATGAAGGAAGATGCGGAAACGAATGCGATTGTGACTGTGAGGAATGTTGGATCACGAATTATGAAATGGCGGAACAGACTCCATTGGCCAAATGGTCCAATCCTCCTTCCAATGCCTTATGGCTTTATGATCTTAACTGCAGCAAGGTAGTATTTGTAATGCAATCCGCAAGTCAAAACAATTCCGCTTTTCATCTGAATCAATACTGTTATTCATCACTATGCAACATACAACTACATTGATATCGTAGTCAATATTCTGATCGGGTTCAGGCATTTAGTTCAGATACGCCGGCCTGACTGCACCAACATCATTAATTAAATGACCTCAAGAAAGGGAGAAACAGACTGCCTACCGAGCACATTGATTTGCGTGGTTGAGGTATTCTTCCTGTTTGTAACATTGTTATAGGCCTCACAAGTGTAGTTTCCCGTCTGGCAGACAGAGATGTTGTCGAGGATGAGAACCTGCCCACTTTGTGGGTGGGCACCGTTCAGTCGCCATTTCAATTCAGCAACTGGCCGCGACTGTGTCAAACATGTTAACCTTATGGTGCTTCCGGCAACGTGAAGAGAGGAGTTCGGTTGAGTGATGATATATGGACGGTCCGGTCCGTCTAAAACAAATGGACAAAACGGATTGACAGAAAATTACACAGGAAATACATCAGAGTTTCTCAGCGTAAGAGGAGGAACAGCCCATCACCGTTGAAAGTGCTCCTGTACACCAGCGAATGCATTTTTCTGGAAGACACGCGCTGTAAGTAGGATAGGAGAGTCGGGGAACAGTGTCAGATCATCCCCAGACCCGCTTCCTTCTCCAAACTGGAGACAATGCACGCCAGACATAAGCGTATTCTTTTGCATAACTTCTCTAGGTGTGGGGTTTGTGGAAAATAATTCAGGAAAACCTTTCCAAACAAAATAGCCGACGTCTCTCTGCGGTGCTAAAGTAAGGCAGCTTGGAGTGTAGGTACAATCACTAATGTAATCAGGGTTCGGGCAGAATCTCACGTGGGCGTACACCATACTGTCACGTCACTGACCTTGCATGTAATTATAGGAACTCTCCAATTTACAGCGTGTATGGACGGGCCCATTTTCAGATTCAATATTCTATGTTCAGTCTCTATCATAAGTCGAGGGATAGAGATTAAGAGTCGCGATGTAATGATGCACCTCTGCAAAACTCTGGTTAGGCCACACTGGGAGTACTGCGTCCAGTTCTGGTCGCCTCACTACAGGAAGGATGCGGAAGTATTGGAAAGGGTACAGAGGAGATTTACCAGGATGCTGCCTGGTTTGGAGAGTATGCATTATGATGAGAGATTAAGGGAGCTAGGGCTTTATTCTTTGGAGAGAAGGAGGATGAGAGGGGGCATGATAGAGGTATACAACTTATTAAGAGGAACGGATAGAGTGGATAGGCACCCCACCCAAATTTCATGTAGATCACAATTGCCTTTGAACTGTGGTGATTGGAAAATCTAAAAACGCATCGTGAAGACACTTGTAGGACAGAGCAGTTTATCCTGCACATTTCTTTCATCTGCAGTGCAGAAGTGAACCGACGATGTGGTAGTTTCATCCCGACGCAATGCGACTCGGATTTGAGGTTGGAAATTCAAAATTTCAATTTTAATTCACCAGCGCCCGAGACAGACTCGAATCCGTCTCCCAATCAACTGTTCAGTTACTTCGGTGCTTGCCTGTAGTTGTTTATTTCTAGGGTAACATTCACTGATATAATCCCACTCTCCCGGAACCCCGTATCCAGCAGGACTTGTAAAATGATATGTAATTACCGGAGACTCGGGTTACTTACAGTAGACATCGAGATGAAACGGGGCGCTTGTCGAGCTGTTTATCAAGTTACTTGCTCTGCAGGTGAAATTTTCGTCTGTCCGTCGCACTCCTGAAACAGCGAGTGTGCTGTTATCGGCACTCAGTTCAAACCTGCCACAGGGAATTATCGGGCTGTTCTCCTTAAGCCACAGGTAAGAGACTTCCGTGCCTCTTGCGAAGCAGGTTATCGCGACGCTGTCACTGTACTCTATCAGTCTGGTGGCATTAGATGTTACGGTGACATTGGAAACAGGTTCTGTTAAAACATAGGCGATTGGTTAGTGCTCAGATCAGCAATATAATCTGGAAGTTTATAGATCCCGTTCCGTATCTGAAAACGAAATCAAATATTTATCATTCCATAATAAGTTAACATTAAACAATAATTCCACTTGATGGTCATAAGGTTTGAGATGAAAACACTGGAGCTGAGACACGTCTCTTCATTCCTCATTCTCCGCTCACTCAGAGCCAGTATTCTGAAATCCTCTCCCTTCAGGCTTATCCATGGCGTGATAGGTCATCTCAGAGGCCCTTCGGCCCATTTTCCTTCATGATGACCAGGATGTCTCCCTGAACTATTCCCATTTGCCAGCGACTGGACCGTGTACAAACTGTTATATCCTTTTACAATCTAAATGATTTCTGAACATTAAAGTTGCACGCACCCCCAGCATTCCCTCCGGCAGTTCCTAACACTTACGAAACACAGGTTGCATGAAGATGTCGCTATTTGGGTCCCTTTTAAATTGTACCTCACTCGGTATCAATCTATTTTCTTCACTTTAGACTCATCATGCTGAGACATACGTGAACATCGAGATAAGCTGTTCCCCTCGTGCTTTTTAGTCTCCTCTATATGGCCATGCAACGGCCTCCCACCCTCCCAGATGAAGATCTCGATCGAACAAGACGTCTAACGCCAAAACATGCCCATTCTGTTTGCATCCTTATGAATACTTTCTGCACCGTTTGCAGGTTAATTGAGTTCTTCTCATTCTGTCTAAAGATGAATGTTTGGCTTTATGATCATGAAAAGATAAAATAAAATATGCAGGCTGTCGACTCCGTCTATGACTCGCACAATCTTATTGCCCGTGCTCTCTGACTCAGGCAGCATCCTTGTCAGCCACCTCTGCGCCGTCTCTAATGCCTCCACAAGCTTCTTATAGAACGAAACTTTCCCATTTTAAATAGTGAAACATTATCTAGTCACCAGCCCTGCTGGACCTCATTTCTCTGGAGAGGGGATCGGAAGATATTTGCCATTGGTCTCCTCACTCTCTGAATAGGAGTGTGGATTTATCCACTTTATTGATCTTCAGGAGAGCCAATACTCCTAGCTCCATTTTGAGTTCTCTGCCAGTTTATTTCGTAAACTATTAAAAAAATCAAGAATCATTTTTTTGCTTTAGCTTCCAAATCTTTACATTTTGTCTTCCTGGGTAAATTCACTGCTGTCTCGTCATTTAAAGAGCTCTGATAGTCAGACGCTTGTCCTTCCTTCTACTGGAACAAACGTCCTGTCTATTGTGCACTGGGCAGTTGGTGCTTAAGGAGTTCCACGTGGCAGGTGTGGACGTCCCTAAAGTCAGCTGTTTAAAATAACTCTCCAGAGTTCCCGCCTAATGGAGTCATAATTGAAATTGATCAAATTTAATTTAATTTCTCCCGCAATGTCGACACCGTACCTCATCGATTGCTATCTTAAAACTGAAGGAATTCTGATCATTCTGAGATCTTGTAGCATATGTACGTTACGGAAAAATGTGCAGAAGGTCGGATATTGGGTAATTGTGTTCCATTTATCACGATGAGTGGGAAGCTCCAGCTGGGAAACCCCCGGCCAGAGAGCGTGTTTTCAGTTACAGGAACAGTATTTAAGGGATTTCTAAGAGATAACCTCGACCATCATTCTGATAGTCAAGGCTTGATCGCGAATGGTCAGTGTGGTAATTCTGCGGGTCTGACAAAACGTTTGGATTTGCTGGGGTCCGGTGTAGGTAGAACAGTGGATTTTGTCTACATGGTCTTCAGTAAGGCCTTTAACAAGGTTCCACATGACAAATTCATCTGCGTTAGGGGGACAGCGATACACGATAAGAGGGAGAGGTTTAAAAGAGGTCTAAGGAAAGGTAACACAGACGGTAATAAGCACCTGGAATGAGCTCCCTGATGAAGTTGTCAAGCTGAACACAGCTGCAACTTTTAAGACGAACTTCGATAAACAATTGGAACGGAATGGTTTGGAATGTAATTGACCGAACGCAGCAACTGCGAATACCAAGGAGATGCAGGGGTCGGCATTGACATGTTGGGCCGAAGGGACTGTTTCCTTCCTGTTTTAATCTGCGACGCCATGGCGTTTTGAAATTTCATTTTCCAAAAACAAACCCGACAAAAATGTCAAACCAATGGAGCTCGTGAAGGAGGAAGAAGGAAACAATTCACTTCAGGCAAGGGTGACTTGGCAATGAGAAAGATGATGCATAATCACTGGCAAACACAGAACAGAAATACTGACAACAGTTTCCCATATGATCCAGATAAACCATCGCTACTGAAATGATCCAAAGTTCAGTGTTAGTGTTAATGTTTTGGAGCCAATGGAAATTGTTTCACACAAAACGGAACAGGTATAAATTGGGAACAACAGGAATTCTGCAGATGCTGGAAATTCAAGCAACACACATAAAAGTTGCTGGTGAACGCAGCAGGCCAGGCAGTATCTGTATGAAGAGGTTCAGTCGACATTTCAGGCCGAGACCCTTCGTCAGGACTAACTGAAGGAAGAGTGAGTAAGGGATTTGAAAGTGGGAGGGGCAGGGGGAGATCCAAAATGATAGGAGAAAACAGGAGGGGGAGGGATGGAGTCAAGAGCTGGACAGGTGATAAGCAAAAGGGATACGAGAGGATCATGGGACAGGAGGTCCGGGAAGAAAGAAAAGGAGGTGGGGGGGGAAGACCCAGAGGATGGGCAAGGGGTATATTCAGAGGGATAGAGGGAGAAAAAGGAGAGTGAGAGAAAGAATGTATGTATAAAAATAAGTAACAGATGGGGTACGAGGGGGAGGTGGGGCATTAGCGGTAGTTAGAGAAGTCGATGTTCATGCCATCAGGTTGGAGGCTACCCAGACGGAATATAAGGTATTGTTCCTCCAACCTGAGTGTGGCTTCATCTTTACAGTAGAGGAGGCCGTGGATAGAAATGTCAGAATGTGAATGGGATGTGGAATTAAAATGTGTGGCCATTGGGAGATCTTGCTTTCTCCAGCGGACAGAGCGTAGGTGTTCAGCAAAACGATCTCCCAGTCTGCGGCGGGTCTCGCCAATATATAAGAGGCCAGATCGGGAGCACCGGACGCAGTATATCACCCCAGTCGACTCACAGGTGAAGTGTTGCCTCATTTGGAAGGACTGTTTGTGGCCCTGAATGGTGGTAAGGGAGGAAGTGTAAGGGCATGTGTAACACTTGTTCCGCTTACAAGGCTAAGTGCCAGGAGGGAGATCAGTGGGGAGGGATGGGGGAGGGGGGGGGGGACGAATGGACAAGGGAGTTGTGCCGGGAGCGATCCTTGCGGAATGCAGAGAAATTGGGGGAGGGAAAGATGTGCTTAGTGGTGGAATCCCGTTGGAGGTGGCGGAAGTTATGGAGAATAATATGTTGGACCCGGAAGCTGGTGGAGTGGTAGGTGAGGACCAGGGGAACCCTATTCCTAGTCGGGTGGCGGGAGGATGGAGTGAGAGCAGATATACGTGAAATGGGGGAGATGCGTTTAAGAGCAGAGTTGATAGTGGAGGAAGGGAAGCCCCTTTCTTTAAAAAAGGAAGACTTCTCCCTCGTCCTAGAATGAAAAGCCTCATCCTGAGAGCAGATGCGGCGGAGACGGAGGAATTGCGAGAAGGGGATGGCATTTTTGCAAGAGACAGGATGAGGAGAGGAATAGTCCAGATAGCTGTGAGAGTCAGTAGGTTTATAGTAGACACCAGTGGATAAGCTGTCTCCAGAGACAGAGACAGAAAGATCTAGAAAGGGGAGGGAGGTGTCCGAAATGGACCAGGTAAACTTGAGGGCAGGGTGAAAGTTGGAGGCAAAGTTAATAAAGTCAAGGTGCTCTGCATGCGTGCAGGAAGCAGCGCCAATGCAGTCGTCGATGTAGCGAAGGAAAAGTGGGGGGCAGATACCAGAATAGACACGGAACATCGATTGTTCCGCAAAGCCAACAAAAAGGCAGGCATAGCTAGGACGCATACGGGTGCCCATAGCTACACCTTTAGTTTGGAGGAAGTGGGAGGAGCCAAAGGAGAAATTATTAAGAGTAAGGACTAATTCCGCTAGACAGAGTAGGGTGGTGGTAGAGGGGAACTGATTAGGTCTGGAAACCAACAAGAAGCGTAGAGCTTTGCGACCTTCCTGATGGGGGATGGAAGTATATAGGGAGTGGACATCCATGGTGAAAATAAAGCGGTGGGCGCCAGGGAACATAAAATTCGCGGCCTGGTATGAGAAAAATCAATGCCTTTGAATGGAAAATCCTATAAAAAGTAGTGGTCACGGCCCAGTTCATCACCGGTAAAGCCCTCCCAAGCACTGAGTGCATCTACATGAACGGCTGTCGGATGAAAACATAATTTGCCCTGAAATATCCTCACCACCCAGGACATGCTATTTTCGCGATGCTGACATCAGGTAGAAGGTACAAGAACCTGAGGACTCGCACCACCACGTTCAGGAACAGTTACAACCATTCAGCCATCAGGCTCTAGAACAAAGCGGATAACTACACCCACTGGCCATCCAGTGACATGTTCCCACAACCAATGATCTCAGTTTAAGGACCCTTACCCCGTGATTTCATGTCCTGAGTATTTATGACTATTTATTTATATTTGTATTTGCACTGTATGTTGTCTTGTCCACTCCCGTGGACTGTTCATTGATCCTGTTGTAGTTACTAATCTACAGCTTTACTGGGCCGGGTGAGAGTTGAACAGTCCGCAAATTGGGACCGGCAGGGTGCGCTAGAGGCGAGGTTCACCACCCACAGCCACCGATCATAGCCGAACGTTGTCCGAGAGGATCTTCAAACTAAATCTAATGCAGATCTGTGTTGTTCCCTCGGTAGAATTTTTTTTTTTCATTCAGAAACAATGGGTCATCCAACAACTACAAGTACAGGTCATATTGTATTCTGTCGCCACAGGAATAAAAATGAATGTTATAGTCCGAGATTGCATGACTCTGTAAAGCTTTGTCTCACTTACCAATAACACGCAGAAAGATGGTCGCTGAGGTTCGGGAGCCATTAGTTGGAACGATAGTCACACGGTATTCCCCATTGTCCGACATGTTCAACGACTTCAGCAGAAGCGACCCATTGGAGATGAATACATAAGCCCGCGATGTGTAGGCCTTGTCAACGGTCACGGTCTGGTTGATCCACTGGGCGATTGTTTCCCCGTTAAAACTCCAGTTTCCACTGATGACATTGCCCGACGGCCGCACTGAAAAGAGCGCATTTCCCCCGACTGTGACACTTAATTGGCTGCGCTCAACGAAAATGGTAAACTGCTGAGACTCACCTGACAGAGAGAAAATCGTATGAGGGAAAAGCGACAGACACGGATAGAATCGAGAACTGCACGTATCTCAATCTGTACAAATACCAGGGGTCTCGACATAGCTCAGTAAGGTCGACCCTTATAACCCTGATTTTCATGACTCCAACCACCCGCCACTCTGATGATTATCCGACCACTGACTGTTCGAGAGAGTGACCCTCACCCGCCGTTATGCAGAGACAGAGAACGAGCGCTGCGAAGGGCAGTCCCGACATCCCGACAGAGAGCAGCGCCGATCTCTGTTACACTCGGAGGCTGAGCCGCACTTCCGGGTTTGCGCGGCAGATAATTGGATTCTGACGTCACAAGCGGCAGCGCTGATTGGATCAGAGAATCTGTACTCTGCTCAGATCTGAATCAAACCTTGTGTGCTGTTCCCCAACTATCTGCTGCTATGTTGAATCCGATTATGATCTCAAAGGTAGTTTCTCTCACCCGGCGACATGAAGTGATAAAGAGAGAGTAAACTGAACGTTATCCACGCGATCACGAGAGAGCAGCGACTATCTCTGTTGCATTCGTGGACTCAGCCGCATTTCTCGGCCTCCGTGCCAGATCCCGAGAATCCACTGTGTGAAAAACGGGAGCTGATTGGATCGCAGAGCCAGAAGATGGAGATTGAAGGAACCTAAAACGCTGAGAACACACACTAATCCTCACTGGAGGGTCGGCGGCGATTCGGGCCAGCAGCTGTAAGCTCCTTCTCAGAGAATCTCTGCCTGGCGTCTCATGTTTATACATTCACACAGGAAAGCACGTCATCGGCTGAATCCTATTAGATGACTGAAGAGATCTGGTATTGGTGTGTCACCAAGACTGGGAAGTGGAGAGCATTCTGACTGTGGTCATCGCCGTCTGGTGTGCAGGCTCCGATGCACAGGATCGACAAAGATTGCAGAGGGTTGTATATACAATCACATCCATCACAGTACAAGCCCCGCCATAATCCAATCCGTCTATAAAAGGCCGTGACTCATTAAGGACCATCACCACCAGGATACGCTCTCTTCTCATTATTACCAACCCAAGAATATACAGGAGCCGGAAGACAGACACTCAGAGATTTACCTCCAGCCTCTGCAATCAAATGTCTCACGGTCCATCGACCCACGAACACGTCCTCAAAATTAATCTTTAATTTGTTTATTCGTTTACTTGTTTGTTTATTCCTTTATTTGTTCATTCATTCGTTCGTTTACTTACTTAAATATTTGGCAAACTTTAGTACATGCATTACTTGCGGTGTCTATGGCAACGATCATGATACACACTCCCTGTCTCGACCAAATAGGTGCAGAACGATTCACCATGCTGGAACGGCCATGACGGAGTGAGACATTACTACCCTGATCTGGCTTTGGTTAAGCAGGCTTGGGCTGAACAAGCTTCAACAATCGCAGGGCGGATGCTCTGAGTAAGTTATCGAGAACGTTTCGAGTAAGTATTATATTTTTCTGATAGTACATAGCTAGTGCGCTGAACAAGAGGAGGCCGCAACATACTTGGACGAACGCAGGCGAATGCTCGAAGTAAGGAATTAAGTTTGTGGTAAGTTGATTTCTTTTGACTAGCTAGTGCGCTGAGAACAGATGCGGAGTCAGTGTTCTGCTCCTTGTGTGAGATTTAGCGAAATTCAGATGCCACCTCTATCCCGCATAAATACATCAGCACAACGTACATCGAGTGCAGCTCCTGAGGGACCAACTTAAGGAACCGGAGCTGCTGTTCCGTGAGCTTCGATTCACACGGGAGCATGAGGAGCTGATAGGTAGAAGCTACAGGACGGTAGTCACCCCGAGATGAAGGAGGTAGTCTCCCGGGTGACTGGCAGGAGAGGGGAAGGGGTCAGGCAGCCAGAGCAGCGCCACCCTGTGGCCGTACACCGCAATAATAGGTATACCGCACGAGATAGGGTGTCTGGGTTGCTGGGACGCGGGCATTACCAGGAAGAAGGTGGCCCAGAAGCGAAGGGTGAAGCAGAAGTGTTTGAGGAATTCCTCAATCAGAGGATCAGGACACCCATTCTGTGGACGTGGAAGAAACACCCGGTTCTGCTCCAACTCATAACGTCGGAGCACCATGATGAGTTTATCATGAAAGAGACGCTGCTACTCTGTTCTTATCTGATGCAGCCAAGCGGTCTGCCTGGTGGACTGAGAGCTCCTCGGGCTGGAACGCGACATTCAGAGTGTGGGAGGTGAGCCGTTTCGGTGAAACGGAGACTAGTGTAGTGCCACAAGGGTCTGATTAGGAACAGTCAACGTGGATTTGTAGGTGGAAGGTCATGTTTGACAAAACTTGCTGAATTTTTTGAAGAGGTTACTCGGAAAGTTGACGAAGGTAAAACGGTGGATTTTGTCTATATGGACCTCACTAAGGCCTTTGACAAGTTTCCACACGGAAGGTTAGTTGGCTATTAATATTGAAGTAGCAAAGTAGATTCTAGAGTGGTTGGATGGGAGCTGCCAGAGAGTAGTGATGGATAACTGTTGGTCAGATTGGAGGCCGGTGGCTAGCGGTGTGCCTCAGGGATCTGTACTGGGTCCAATGTTGTTTGTCATTTATATTAATGAGCTGGATGATGGGGTGGTAAATTGGATTGGTAAGTATGCAGATGGAACTAAGATAGGTGGCGTTGTGGATAATGAAGTAGGTTTTCAAAGCTCTCAGAGAGATTTGGGTCAGTTAGAAGAGTTGGCTGAAAGAGAGTAGATGGAATTTAATGCTGATAAGAGTGAGGTGCTACATTTTTTTTTAGATTGGATTGGATTACATTCAACTTTATTGCCGTTGCGCCGAGTACAGATACAAAGCTAATAAAATGCAATTAGAATCTGACCAGAAATGCAAAGAATAGTGTTATTATGAAATAAATGCGAAAATCGTGCTACAGCACACAAATATAAAAGTACTGAGACAGTACAATATGGATGCAATGTTGCTTTGCCGTGTGATCAGAGGTTCAGCAGTGTCACAGCCTCAGGGAAGAAGCTCTTCCTGTTCCTGCTGGTGCGGGAGCGGCGGCTCCTGTAGCGCCTACCGGATGGGCGGAGAGTAAAATGTACATTTTGGTAGGACTAATCAAAGTAGGACATACATGGTAAATGGTAGGGCATTGAAGAATGCTGTAGAACAGAGTGATCTGGGAATAATGGTGCATAGTTCCATGAAGGTGGAATCTCATATGGATAGGGCGGTGAAGAAAGCTTTTAGTATGCTGGCCTTTATAAATCAGAGCATTGATTATAGGAGTTGGGATGTAATGTTGAAATTGTAGAAGGCATTGCTAAAGACAAATTTGGAGTATTGTGTGCAGTTCTGGCCACTGAATTATAAGAAAGATGTCAATAAAATAGAGAGAGTTCAGAGAAAATTTACTGGAATGTTACCTGGGTTTCAGCACCTGAGTTACAGGGAAAGGTTGAACACGTTGGGTCTTTATTCTTTGGAGCGTAGAAGGTTGAGGGGGGACTTGATAGAGGTGTTTAAAGTTATGAGCGGGATAGATAGAGTTGACGTTTATAGGGATTTTTCCATTGAGAATGGGGGAGATTCAAACAGGATAACATGAGTTCAGAGTTAGGGGGTAAAATTTAGGGACAACGCGAGGGGGAACGTCTGTACTCCGAGAGTGGTAGCTGTGTGGAACGAGCTTCCAGTAGAAGTGGTAGTGGCAGGTTCGATGTTGTCGTTCAAAGAAAAAATGGATAGATATATGGACAGGAAATGAATGGAGGGTTATGGTCTGAGTATAGAACAGTAGGACTGGATGAGAGTAAGCGTTCGGTATGGACTAGAAGGGCCGAGATGGCCTGTTTCCGTGCTGTAATTGTTATATGGTTTATAACAAAGTCTTTGGATAATGAAGATACCAAATATTGTTTCAAGCTTCCAATGTTTGAAGGAAATTACACATAAAATCCAGAGCACATTACACTCATGTTAGGTCAAAGTGCCTTCAGATCTCGCGCCACCAGATTATGTATGAAGATGTGTCGAATTGGCGATTCCTGAAACAATCGTTATGAAAGAACGGTGAGAGAGATTGACAAGGTAGGTGCTGAAAATTCAAACCTCTATAATTCTACCTCTCTTTCAAGTTCGCGAACCGGACACGTGAAACGGTCACTAATATGATCGATAAACACGAGACTTGGAACAGACCGACTGGCCCCTTCATTCCGCTCCACGAAGTGTGAAGCTCGCTTGCAATCTGATCTTGGTGTCACATTCATTTTCCGGTCTGTATATCATCAACTCCAAAAAGGCCGATGACTGATGAGCTTTCTCTCGAAACACGGCATACTCAAGGAGGGCCGCAACTTGCCAGCCCCCACTACACTCCCACAAACACAAACACCTTTAGAGCTGTCAGTGATAGAGAATTACAAGGATACACAGTACTCCGTGAGTACAAACACCCCCACGACTGCATTAAACGTCATGAACACTGAAGCTAAACACTTTGACTTGTTCTGGATACCCTCACCTTCCAAGTCAGACCGACGCAGGATCTCACATGAAATAAATAAATCCTTAGCAACGGCAAATGCGCAGCAGAGATGGGGGACCCGAGAAAATCCGCAAATGCGGGAGATATAGATTAACACAGAAAATGACGGAGGAATTCAGCAGGCGAGGTAGCAAACATTCGGTGTGAGACCCTTCATCAGGACTGGAGGTTCGAAGGAGTCAGACTGAGAAAGTACGGGAAGTGGAGGAAGAGGAACACGGTGGCATGTGATTGGCAAAAAAGAGCAAGGGGGAGGGTGAAGTAAAGATCTGTTAAGTTGATTTGTGGAAGAGATAAAGGGCAGGGGAGGTGGGGCTGTCTAATTGGAGAAAAAATAAGACGATGGGAGAATGGGAAGGGAGAGGAGAAACAGAGGGAGTTTATGGGCAGGTAAGTAGATAAAGCGAGAAAGGGAAAACGGAATGGGGAATGATAACGAAGAGGGGATCAGAGAAGTGTGAGGAATTCAACAGCCAAGTTGAGGACAGATCAAATTTTGAGGCGAAGTTGGTGATATTTTTGCATCACCACGGGCGCGGGAAAAGCCAACAATGCAGTAGATATATTGAGTCAGGAAAACTTCCCGAGCACACCAAACGAACGATACCCCCGATCTAAGTAGATGGCAGTCAATATTATGAAATTTCAAATCTCCCGTCAGGAAAAACCCTATCATCATTTAACCCTTCCAGAATCTGCCTCTCTATTTGCTTCTCGATATCCCCGTTACGTTTAATGGGTCTATAAGAGAGATTTTGCCTCTTTCCTGTTTCAGCTTTCTGCCTACACTGCCTCAGAATATAATAATTCCATGATTCCTCGTTTTCTGGAATCCTAGCAATATCCCTGATTAGCAATGCCACGCTCCCCCTCTTTTACCTCCCTTCCTGTCCGTTGTGAAATATATAAACCTGGCACACTCACTCTTCCTGCCCCTGAGATATACAACTCTCTGTAATGTCCAGAAAGGCATAGTTTCACGTATTGATCCGCGCTGTAAGTACATTCGCCTTGTTTACGATAGTCCTGGCATTAAAGTAGACACATCTCAAACCATCAGGCTCAGTGTTTCCGTGTTCTATCATCTGCCTATCCTTCCTCACCATCTCCCTGCTAGCTGCCGCTACTTGTGCGCCAACCGCCCGATCCTCTGTCTCTTCTCTTGGTCCCCTCCGAAAATGCAGTTTGAAATCTCCCCATTAGCATTACCCTCCAGAATATTCGATGTACGTGGTAATCGTGATTTGGACGGTTTGGGATTGTCGCAGCTGTTCCAAACAGATGGCGGCCAAGGAAGCATTTTTCCCCATTCTCCCAGACTGAGAATCGGGGGAATTTCTCAAGAAAAAGAAAGATTAAAAAAAAAAGGTGGTTCCTGCGTTCCCGATGCCGAAATAAATTTGGTGGACAAAATGATCTGGATGCTTTGAGTCTAAAGACAACTGGGAGCCTGGATTAGATGGGCTGGAAAACACATAGAAACAATGGTGTCAATCTGATTTACGATTGAATTTTGTGACTGAAAATAAGAGCATAAACTACTCTGGATTGCTACAGGTTTCATTCAATCGCATGAGGAAAATGTAAAACTGACTACCTACAGTGTCTGGATAAAGCATTCATCAGCCTTGAAAGTTTACATGTTTTATTGCGGTAAGCATTTAATTACAGTCGGTTTAATTCGGCATTTTTTGGCAGTGATCACACTGATCAGCAACAAGAACAATCAAAAATATTCCTGCATGTAAAAAGTGAAAACAGATATCTAAAAAGTGATGTAAATTAATTGCAATGCTGAAGGCAAAATAACATATTATATAAGTATTTACTTCTCCCACCCTTAATATGACACGGCAAATCATGACACAGAAATTTGACAGTATCAGCAGTCACAGAATTAGTTAAACGGAAGTCTGTATTTGGAGACTTCTGTGCAGTCAAATTGTTTCAATTGATTGCAGGACAAATCCACCATGCCGCACTTCCGGGTTTGCGGGGCAGATAATTGGATTCTGACGTCACAAGCGGCAGCGCTGATTGGATCAGAGAATCTGTGCTCTGCTCAGATCTGAATCAAACCTTGTGTGCTGTTCCCCAACTATCTGCTGCTGTGTTGAATCCGATAATGATCTCATAGAGCGTGTTTCTCACCCACCGACACGGGGAAAAAAAGAGACAGTAAAGTGAGCGTCATCCACGCCATCCCCAGAGAGCAGCGTCGGTCTCTGTTCCCTTCGGAGACTGAACCACATTTCCAGGTCTCCGTGCCAGATGTTGAGAGCGTGTTACGTGAAAACCCGGAACTGTTTGATTGGAGAGCGACAAGCAGGAGAATAAACGAACTTAACAGGCTGTAGGAACAGAAGGCTATTCGCCCCTCGATACTCTACTGTCATGTTTTACCAGCTCACGTGGCATTTTCCTCAAAACTGCACTCCTCTGAAATAAATGGAATGGTTGAGTGCTGTCGCCGCACGTCAGCGGCTGCATTCCATTAGGTGATTGAAGAGACTTGGTGTTGGTATGTCAACAAAGACTGGGAAGTGTACGGACATGCAAGATGGAGAGAATTCTGACTGTTTGCATCACTGTCCAGTGTGGAGGCTGCAATTCACAGGGTCGACAAAGATTGCAGACAGTTGTATACACAATCACATCCACCACGGTACATGCCTCACCATAATCCAGGACATCTTGAAAACGTGGTGCCTCCAGGAGTCCAGGTCCATTATTGAGGATCATCGCCCTCGGCCTATGCCGTTGTCTTATTGCAACCTTTCGGAATATGCACCCGTCCCATTGGTACCATCCAGAATATGCTCTCTTCCCATTAGTTAGAACCGGTCTATGCTCCAGTCTCATTAGTGCCATCCGGGATGGTAGTAAGGCTCCCGTATCCTTACTACCATCCGGGATATGCCCTTGTCTCATTACTACCATCCGGTAGATGCACTTGTCTCAATACTACCATCTGGGATATGCTTTGGTCTCATCACTACCATCCCGGATATGCTCTTCTCTCATTTCTACCATCCGAAAGATTTCCAGTCTCATTAGTAGCATCCGGTAGATGCACTTGTGTCATTACTACCATCCGGGATATGCTCTGGACTCATTACTACCGTCCGGGAAATGTTCTTGTCTCATCACTACCATCCGGGATATGCTCTCCTCTCATTACTACCATCCGAAATATGCTCTACTCTCATTACTACCATCCTTGGTATGATTCCTTCTGATTACTACCATCCAGCACAAGCTCTTCTCTAATCAGTAACATCCCTGATATGCTCTAGTCTCACTACTGCCATCCGGGATATGCTCTTGACTCATTACTACCATCCGGGAAATGTTCTTGTCTCATCACTACCATCCTTGGTATGATTCCTTCTGATTACTACCATCCAGCACAAGCTCGTCTCTCATCACCACCATCCCGAACGTGCAGATTTCTGAACTGTCCGTTGACCCATGAACGCGACCTCACAATTTCTCTTTTATTTGTTTGTTCATTTACATTGTTGTTGATTTCTTTATTTAGTTGCTCATTCGTTTGTTCACTTATTTGAATAATTTGTTTATTTTATGTATTTATTACCTATTTCTGTTGTCAGGGCGCGTCACGCAGCCTGTCGTTTATGGTAGCAGTGATACCAATTGGCCACCCCGATGTAGAAGGATTCTCCATTGTTGGAACGGCCATTGCTGGAGCGGGGAATTGATAGAGTGGGCCGCCTTTAGTTAAACAGGCTTTGGCGCGAGCACGCTTGGACAGAGTTAGGTGCATGCTCGAGGTAAAGAATGAAGAGTCTAGTAAGGTGATTTCTCTTCACTGTTATTGCGTAACTAGTTCACTGAGAATAGATGCAGAGTAATTATTATATTCCTTGTGTGAGATTTAGGGAAATTGAGAGTCCACCTCTAACTTGTACAAATACATCAGCACAACATGCATCGTGTGCAGCTCCTGAGGGACCAAGTTAAGGAACCGGGGTTGCTGTTCGATGAACTTCGACTCACACGGAAGAATGAGGAGGTGAGAGATGAAAGCTACAGGAAGGTAGTCACCCGAGATTAAGAGTGTAGTCTCATGGGTGACTGGGAGGCGAGGTGAAGGGGATAGACAGCCAGAGCAGCGCCACCCTGTGGCCGTACCCGTCAATAAAAGGTATTCCGCTTTAGTTGGGGTTGTTGGGTTGCTGGGTTTGCAAGTTACCAAGAGGAAGTTACTGCGACTGGTTCTGTGGCTCAGAAGCGAATTGTGAAAGAGGAGTAGAATATGATGTCAGAAAATAGTATTAATAGTAAGATTTTGACAGTATAGAGGATCAGAGGAATCTTGGGGTCCGAGTCCATAGGACGCTCAAAGCACAAGCGCAGGTTGACTCTGTGGTTAAGAGAGATACTGGTGTATAGTCCTTCATTAATCGTGGTATTGAGTTTAGGAGCCGAGAGGTAATGTTGCAGCTATATAGAACCCGGACGAGACCCCACTTGGAGTACTGTGCTCAGTTCTGGTCGCCTCACTACAGGAAGGATGTGGAAACCATAGAAAGGATGCAGACGAGATTTACAAGGATGTTGTCTGGATTGGGGAGCATGCCTTATGAGAATAGGTTGAGTGAACTCGGCCTTTTCTCCTTGGAGCGACGGAGGATGAGTGGTCATAGAGGTGTATAAGATGATGAGAGGCATTGATCGTGTCGATTGTCAGAGTCTTCCCCCACCTCCCCCCCCCCACCCCCAGGGCTGAAATGCTGCCACAGGAGAGCGCAGCTTTAAGGTGCTGGTGAGTAGCTACTGAGGAGATCTCAGGGGTAATGTTTTTTACACAGATAGTGGTGAGTGCGTGGAATGGGCTCCCGGCAACGGTGGTGGAGACGGATACGATAGGGTATTTTAAAAGACTCCTGGATAGGTACATGGAGCTTAGAAAAATAGAGGTGCTAAGTGTACACCCTAGTAACTTGTAAGGTAGGGACGTGTTCAGGACAAATTTGCGGACCGACGGGCCTGTATTGTGCTGCAGGTTTTCTGTGTTCTGTGTTTCTATGTTCCTATGAGTGTAATAGTAATTGAGGAATTCCTCAATTAGAAGATCAGAACGTATAATCTGTGCACATTGAAAAAAAAACGGTTCCGCTCCGAGTCATACGTCCGAGCACCATGATAGGTTTATCATAAAAAGAGGCACCGCTGCTCTGTTCTTAACTGATGCAGCCACGCGGTCTGTCTGGTGCACCGTCAAACTGTGCAATCGAAAGTAAACAAATACCAAAACAAGAGATAGGTTGTTAATGATGATGATGGTGATAATGGAGATGATTGAATGAGCCTTGCATGGGTAAGTTAGCTGAAATGCATATACACTACATCCAGTGTTCCTCCTTCACCAATCTGGTTTGTTGCATCCTTTAATAATTCAGTCAGGTTCCTAAGGCACAACCTGCCCGTGACAAAGCCACGCTGACTATCCCTGATCAGACTGAGCCGCTCAAAATGACCATAAATCCTGCCTCACGCGATCTTCTCCAATATCCTGCCCACCACTGAAAGAAGGCTCACTGGTCTATTATTTCCTCGGTTGATTTAAATATTCCTTCATTCATTTTTGTCCTCCATTTACTCATTTATGTGCTTTGTCTGTAAGTCGGTTTGTTGATTTTGTAGCTACGTTCGCCTGAAGAACAAAAGGGACGATTCTCTCTCCACGCCACACCACAGCGTGCGGAAGGACAGATCGGGTCTGTATTTTGCAGATCATTATAATTGGCAAATGACGCCTGAGTTGTTGACAGCGAGACCTGGTCTGACTGCCATACTACAGTTGAAGGTGTACGTTCAGTATTACTCATTACAGAGACAGCATACGATCTCGATTTCTGTTGAAAATGGGCCACACCACTTCACGATTCAGTTTCAGAGTCTACCTGTGGCAGATATCGTTACAACCCTGAAATTAATTGGTTCTGTCCAGTCAGTTCCCAATGCTGACGATAGATGGCGCAATGGGACAAACTATGTGCAGACTGGACAGGGCTACGCCAGCGAGTCAGTACTCAACGTTGAATGTAGAAATTATACTTGCCAGGTTGAGAACAGAGTAACCATGGAAAACAACGGCCTTTCTGCAAAGATCAGTGAACAGGGCAAATGGAAGTTTCTGTCGATATTCCGCTTCCAACCATCGCTTCCACTTCTCAACAATTTTATATTGCAGTTTTCGCGCTTTTCTTTTCTGTATACTTTAGTCGTCAGAAAAAAAAAACTGCTTTTCAGGCACAGTGAATGTGGAACAGGGTAACAGATATACTGGAGCTCCTCAAAGGGTTTTAGTCAAGATCCCGGACATGTTTATGTCAAATTTCCGGTGATCTTCATTTAAATCTACATCGGATAAGCTCTCATGCTTTCCAGAGCATTTCAACTCTTCATTTAAAATAATGGAGAACCACGCCGGTTTATCTGCCTCTGTCGCACAGGGACATTCCTTGCCCATGCTTGTAAGCATTATTGCCCCGCGCTTCTCTTCACACCGACAGCTTCATTTGGAATCACCACCGACTGTGCAGTTTAGCTCCTGAAGTTTTCAGAAGTAGATTTGTTTCTCAGTGTACAGACCTCCGAGCAGTGCGGACGTGACTCCACGAAGTGAAGGAATCGATCCGTTTATGAATGAATTTCAGCCGCTGGACATACTGAGCAAACCAAACTTGAATCAAATTCAATTAAGCAGCAGAGAAAAAAAGAGGCCAACAGAATAAAACGCGTCTTCTCCATGATTTTGTAGAATTATAACCGGGAACTCCTTTTCATAAATTCCAATTCGTTTGCCCTTCAGGCTAATACGTCGGTCATGATCGGAACTTGTTCTACAGAGTCCCGGCTGATATGACTGAGTTGCAGTAGAAAGGAGTGATTCCATTCCTCTTTCAGTTCTATTTGCAGAGTCCGTGCCTCATGTCAATGTGAACATCAACTATTGCGGTCCTCAGGAAAACAACGGTAAAGTTGTATTCACTTGTGACGTTAAGGTCACAATTCAGATAAAACATGGTTAGAAGACATCTAACCGAACCAATATCTCTGATTTCAGAAAAACCTAATCTGAACATAGTCCGTCTTAACAGAAATGACACAGAAAAAAATATAGACGTACTGTCAGTATTGATTACAGCAGCGACAGTGCAGAGATCTACCTGCAAGTTAATCGTAGGTACGCACGTAGCTCATTAAATTAGTTTCCATTCAATATTACCGATCACAGAATCAGTGTAGAATCTCTATTTCTGTTGCAGATGGGCCAAACAACATCAGGATTCAAACACAGTGGCCGGTTGTCGCAGACACTGTCACATGCCAGAAATTAACTTGTTCAGTTCTCGATCCTGACTATAGATGGCGCGATGGAGCAATTGATCAGCAGACAGGACAGGGCATCACAGTGATTTATCAACGTTGACAGTGGAAATTATACCTGTCAGCACAGCAGCCTTTTTGTAACCATCAGCTTGCGCCTAAATAAATGTTCCTGTTGATAACGACGACTCAAACGTAAACGTCCACGTATTTTTTTTTTGTTGCAATTTTTTAATTTTCATGCTGTGGTCTTCTGTCGACTTCTGTTACCAGAGGTAAAAAAAAATGCAGTGAATATGGAGCAGAGTTGCAGATACGATGGAGGGTCTGGAGTGATTTATTTAGAAGGCAATTTGTGGAATTTAATATCTACACTTAAGACTAAGGCGAATATTATTTCATGTTTCCCAGAATACAGAGAACTAAAGAGCAGGTAGAAATATTCGGTTAAGATTATGGAGTGCCATGTCGGCTCATCTGCTTCAGTACCCGAGGGACATACTGTGCATGCTTATCAGCAGGATCACTCCAAGCCGTTCTTCACAGCAGCAGCTTCAGATAACATTATGACGTATTGTTGAGTGAAATTCCTGATGTTTTGAGAGGTAGATGTGTTTCTCAGCATACAGAACCCCGAGCGGTACAAACCCGACTTCATGAAGTTGAGAAAACAACCAGTTTGTGAATAAAGTACAGCCGCTGGAAGTACTGAACAAACCAATCTTGGAGCAAGTTACCCAGGGTATAAGTAACATAACGTTAATGGGGAGAAACATAAACTGCTGGAAACACTCAATAGGTCGGGCAGCATCTGTGAAAGGAGAAACAGGGGTTGACATCGCAATGCAGGATGGGAAGGTGGGGAAACAATAAAGCGTCAATAAATTGTGAGATGAGCTTTCACCGGAGAGGGAGGGTCATGTGTGCAGCAGTTCTGACAGAGGATCTTCGACTTGAAATCTTCACAGTTTCTGCGCCACAGAGGCTACCTGACCGTCTGAGTCTATTCCGGGATCACCTTTTTTTAAAAAAATATTTCCATCAATTCCAGCGCGTGCGTTGTCTTAAAATTCAGTTAATTTTAATACAAATGTGAACGAAACGAACTCTCAGGTAACCCATCCTGCTGGGGGATCCCGCTTTTTCAGGCGAACGATGCTTAGGTCACCGGTAATGTGGTCTCCCAATTCAACGCGGGTCTCAGCGACATATAGGTGAGCACACGGAGAGCACGGAGCACAGTACTCTATATGACCCCAATTCACTCACAGGTGGGTTGTCGCCTCACCTGGGAAGATCGTGTGGGACCCTGCATGGAGGCCAGGAAGGAGGTGAAGGGGCAGGTCTTGCACTTGTTCCGCTTGCAAGGATAAATACCCGGAGGGAGATCAGTGGGGAGGGACAAATGGAGAAGGGAGTCGCGCAGGGTGCGATCCATGCAGAAAGCAGATATTGGGGTGGTGTGGTGGGAAAGATCTACTTGGTGGTGGGATCGCGCTGGAGTTTGAGGAGGTTCTGGACAATTCTGTGGTGTAAGCGGAGTCTGGGCTCTCTGTTTTGCCATTTGCCGCTCCAGTTCCACATAAACCTTTCAAACGTCAGGTCCACATTTCCCAATCAGGAAACGTCTGCCCAGACTGAACTGTATTTCACAACTGTAATCGTTGAATAGATTCATGTCAGTCCCTCTGGATATAAAACAACTAGAGAACGTTCAAAAATGAGGAAATGACACTAAATCATGGATAATTTCTCTGTCTCTGAAACCCCAGCCTCTACACCACTCCCTCTCTGAAACGGCAAGCATTCTATTCACACCCTCCCTGTCTCTATAAACACTTTTATCCCGCGCCCCTCCGACTCTGTGACCACTCCTGCCACAAATCCCATCCATGTCTCTGTAACCACCACCCTCCAAGCCAGGACACTGCTCGGCTGTCGATAAATCCGCCTACCGCTACACCCTCTCGTCTGTAAATCCGTCAAGACCCTACATCCACCCATCCGAACCTCCTCTCTCCTTTACCGCTCGCTGCTTCTGAAACACGCTCTAAGCACGACACATCTCCCAATTTCTGTCCCCTACAACCACCTGTCTGTGTATACACCTCAATTGCTGCTCCCATCGGAGTGTCCGTAACCCCCTCCGGTCCCAATAACCTTCCCCATCTCTGTAACGGCTTACACCGTTAATGAAACATTTCAGATTCCTTGGGAGATATGGACATTCTGGTGTGAAGATGTATTTTTAACCACTTTCGTTACGATTTGTGGATGGGACCCAATTGTCAGATTGAATCGGTTGTGTTTGGGAAGTTCTGCTCAGATTTTGGGAATCATCTATCCAGGATGCAAATTGAGGGGGGATCACTGGGAGGGAATTAAAGAGGAGATGAATACTGCTCGAAAGGTCGGTGTGGTGAGTTGGGGCGGGATCGGAGGTGATGGGGAACCGGGACAGAAGTGTCTGGGGTAGATCTTTGTGAATGGTTGGGGAGGGTCGAGAAGCCGAGTGCTTCCTTGTGTTGCTGACTCCGTGTGTACATCCGGCATCAGATGTTGTGGACACTGGGTATAAAACAAGGCTGGGGGCAGGGTCTCTGATCTGACAAAACGGGATTAAGCGCGCCAAAGGTTGACATTCGCGAGGTGCTTTTCCATTGTTTTTCTCACAATTCAGGGCTCGTTGAATTGAGCTCCGGAAGTGTTTGTTACACAATACCAGTTTGCTCAGAACCAACTTTAATTACTACAAAGGATGGAGCCGATTGCAGCTGCAGAAATCAGATCCACCGCAACCTGATTAACCCTTTATGAACGGCCAGAGACTCATAGAGAGGGCGGAGAGCGAGACTGAACACGGGACTCTGCGGCTGCGCCACTGCAGAACACATTGGTCTCTGATCTCCTGTCAGTGCTTTGTTTCCGAGTGTCATTTCTTCCTCGAATTGGCACAAATTACTGCAAGGACACGCCGGTTCAGGGAGTAGCTGTGGACAGAGACACTGTCCGCTTTTCGGATCCGAGATGAAGGCACCAGGACCCAGAACATCAACTGGTTCTCACACCCAGAGATTTGGCAGTGATCTTTAACACACTTTAACACATCGAGTGAAACAACAGCCGGCATATCCATGACCCCACCCACACTGGACATTCTCTCTACCCTCTTCCCCACCCCATTCCTTCGTTACAAGCCTGCAAGCACGTACCACCAGTCACAAGGACAGAGAGGAGACATGTTTAGCGATTTAGTGTTCACGGTTTCATTGTCCATTCAGAAATCCTTCTGTGGAAGGGCAGAAAATGCTCATGAAATTTTGCCTGCGTGTCTGCTGTCTCCATGCTTTTGTAGCTCCTCCCTGATTGTGGTAATTCGAAGATAGGAAAGGGATAAATGTTTGATAGTTCGCGGCTTGACGGCCATGGCGAAAGGTGACGGAAGATGAGATCTGGAGCTGATTAGCTCTGATCATACCGGAAGTTAGGGCAGGGTAGAGTGGACAAGTGGCCTTCGTTTCTTCCTGTTTGCTTGTTCTCGTCTCCCAGGGCAAGAGTAAGGTGGAAGGAGATTCAACATCTCTTTTGCCCCCAAATTAAACTGTTAGACGCCACAGCGAGACAGGCGTCGTCTTCACCGTAACTCACACCTTTATTGAAAGATTTAAATGGTATTGCACAGTTGGCATGTTAAAGTATGTTTATAATGAATGAAGTTTTTTATTTCCCTTCTGTGACATTGATCACAGTGCACCCATGGGTGGGGCCGATGCCGTACAGTTCGCGAGTACACCCCGAGGTGTGTGTGTGTATGTGTGTGTGTGTGTGTGTGTGTGTGTGTGTGTGTGTATGTTTGTGTGTGTTTGTGTGCGTGTGTGTGTGTGTAAGTGTGTGTGTATGTGTGTAAGTGTGTGTGTGTATGTGTGTATGTGTGTGTGTGTAAGTGTGTGTGTGTGTCTGTGTGTGTGTATTTGTGTGTGTGTGTCTGTATGTGTGTGGGTGTGTAAGTGCGTGTGTGTGTGTAAGTGGGTGTGTGTGTAAGTGTGTGTGTGTGTGTGTGTGTGTGTGTGTGTGTGTGTGTGTGTGTGTGGAATGAATATGTGTGTAGAAGAGCAGGTTGGAGGAAACTGCTGGGGGATGGGTTGTGGGGTCTGTGGTTTAGTTTTCATTACAGTCGCACGGAACTGATTGAACGCTTAAGGGTGGTTTGAGAAGGCTTGGATGTGGCGTGAATGCTACAATTAGTAAAGCCTCAGGTCCTGATGGAAAAATAAGCGGTTATTTATTTCGATGTTTAAATCACCCTGTATTTTGTCCGCCATGAACTATCCTGTGGAGTAGAGGGAGAGAAGCATCAGAAAGTGGGTTCTGTTCTGTATTATTTATTGTTTAATTGAACCGTTGAAGACCTATGAGGAAGGCATTCCCACAGTTTCCCTTTTCTCTCTTATCTATTGCTAGCAGACAGTGTGGAGTTGGACACTGCTGCAGAACAGCCTGCTGCAGTTGCCTTTCTTCACCAGCGACACCCAGTGGTCGATGTGTGCAACGTTTACATCTTTACTCACCAGGGTTATTTCGCTCGCCCCTCCTGAACTCTCACTCCCCACCCGGCATCTCCTGCTCTGAGGCCGAAGGGCAAAAAAAGAAAACGATGAGCCCCACCACCCTCTGGTCCCTGCCCTAGGAAATCTGTTCATTGTGCCTTCACACTGGTGGGGTCCGAAGCCGGGAACTCCCCACCTGACAGTACTTTGCGTGTAATTTTCCCAATCGAAGTGTGACAGTTGAAGGAAGACGCCCACCACAAATTTCTCCGTGAGGGGTCGGGCAAGGGAGGGGTGATTAATAGCAGCCTTGCCAACAACACCCAGACCCACCCCTTTTAAAAAAGGGGAGAATAATCACTACGCTTTGCTGAAAATATTCCGGTGTAAATGGTTTTCCTGGCGACGCTTTCTTGCTGAGATATATCCCACAGGAGATCAAAGACTCGCTGTTTGTAATCAACTAGGTGTATAAATCAATTCGGTGTATAAGATGATGAAAGGCATTGATCGTGTGGATAGTCAGAGACTTTTTCCCATCGCTGAAATGGTTGAGAGAAGAGGACACAGGTTGAAGGTGCTGTGGAGCAGGTACAGAGGGGATGTCAGTGGTAAGTTTTCTTTATACAGAGAGTGCGTGGAATGGGCTGCCAGCAACGGTGGTGGAGGCGGATACAATAGGGTCTTTTAAGAGACTTTTGGATAGGTACATGGAGCTCAGAAAGATAGAGGGTTATGGGTAAGCGTAGTAATTTCTCAGGTAGGGGCATGTTTGGGACAACACTGTGGGCCGAAGGGCCTGTATTGTGCTGTAGGTTTTCTATGTTTCTCTGTTTCTAACACACACTGATATTTCTAAAACCAGACAACTTTCCATGGCACAAGACACTCAGCATCTCACCCCTTCCTGATGAATATCCCAACTCCTCACGGAGCCTCCTAAATGCTGACGACCAGGACGGGGTGTCTGGATCCTGTCCAGGATCAGAATCACGTTTACTATCACTGACTTATGCCACCCCTGCTCCTCCCCCACCCCCAACACCCAATCCCGTTTAAAGCACTGAAACCCAGAAGTGTTGAGAATCCATTCCTGCCTTTGTGCCTTTGTGCCAGCCACTGTTCTGTAAAGGCCACCACATCATACTTCCATGTATGTATCCAAGCTCTCAGTTCATCACCTTTGTTCCTGATGCTTCTTGCATTGAAGTACACGCACGTTGGCCCTTCCGCCTTATTACCTTTACACCTTTTTTTTCTGCTTCTCTTTCCTCAGAGCCTCTTTATATATTAGAACTTGCTTTACTCCATGCGCTGTACTTGCTGTTCTCGCATGACCTTTATCCACCTCCACCTCACTATCTGCTCTAACACTTTGGTTCCCTCCCTCTGAAAATCCAGTTTATACCCTCCAGAGAAGCAGGAGCAAACCTTCCCGCAAGGATGTTAGTCCTCCTCCTATTCTGTGGAGTTGCCTGTGGAAAGGTCAGTCATCTGCCAAAACAAGACTAAGCACAAAAAAAGTCTGACACTTCTGAATTGAGATCCACTTTCTTTTTTTGGAATGAGCGGTTGGTTGGTCTGAGCTCGGGATTTGCTGGTTACGCATGCAAGACGAGTGGAAACATATTGGTGAGTTACTGTTCGTGCATTCATAGTGCAGTCTGAAATTATATGGCGGAGGGGAGGAAGCAGTTCATGAAATGTTAAATGCCTGCCTGCTGCCTTCCTGCCCCCGCACCTCCCCCATGATTGTAGCCATTCGAAGACAGGGAGGAGATAAATGCTTGAATGTTAGGGGATTGAGGGTCAGGCAGACTGAGACAGAAGATAAGATCTGAAGCTGATTCGCTGACTGGTGGGGCAAGCGGCCATTTCATCCTCTTCCTATTTGCATACCATCGCTAGATCGTCCTAAATTAACTATGATATAATATCATTCATTCAGATGCTGTGGTTTAACGTTACAAAATAGGCTCTGGTCCTCCATCATGTCGGATTCACACACAATGGACGAAAGAAAGAAGCAATGGTAATCAGGACTGAGGAAGAAGAAGAAGAAGATCGGCGGTGGTGGGGGAGGGAGAACAAGGTTAATGCAGCACCAGAGGTCTCTCAATGCTGCTTCTCAGGTTGACTCTGTGGTTAAGAGGGCATATGACGTGTTGGCATTCATCAACCGTGGGAATGAGTTTGAGAGCGTACAGGTAGTGTTGCAGCTTTCTAGGATCCCGGTCAGACCCCACTTGCAGTACTGTGCTCAGTTATGGCCGCCTCACTACAGGAGAGATGTGGAAACTATTGAAAGGGTGCAGAGGAGATTTACGAGGATGTTGCCTGGATTGGTGAGCATGCCTTATGAGAATAGATTGAGTGAACTCGGCCTTTACTCCTTGGAGTGACAGAGGGTGAGGGGTGACCTGATAGGGGTGTACAAGATGGTGAGAGGCATTGATCGTGTGGATAGTCGGAGGACTTTTCCCAGGGATGAAATTGCTAACGCAAGAGGGCACAGCTTTAAAGTGCTTTAGGTAGGTACAGAGGAAATGTTTGGGGTAAGTTTTTTTACGATGAAGTGGTGATTGCGTGTAATGGACTTTGGGTGGAGGCAGATACGGTAAAGACATTTAAGAGACCCCTGGATATGTAGATGGAGCTTAGGAATGTGGATAATCCGAGTTTATTTCTAGTATAAGGACATGATCGCCGCAGCTTTGTGGGCAGACAGGCCTATATTGTGCTGTAGCCTATTAAGTTTCTATAAGATCGGCGGTGGAGGAGGAAGGGAGGGAGAGCTAGATTCATATCTGTTGCACAAACAGCCTAAAGAGTGAAAGATCCAGCAAATGATGCGATTAATCATTCAAACACAGCATGTCACCTCCCAGAATTCACAGAGTCTGAGAAATGTAAGGAACAAGGAGATTAAAACCACTCTTGCCCGCAAGTCAATGTCTGGACTCTGCCGAGAGACGGTAGTCTTCCCCGCCACACATTGCCTTCTTGAAAGATGTTAGAGAGATGACACCGTTTAATTTTCAAAACATTTTCATGCTGAATAAAGCTTCACCCCCTTCCCAGGCTGCCTCCCGGAATCACTGCCATTGCCAAGTGGCCACATTGTTGCTGACCCTGCTGCTTCACGGGGGTCGGACTGGATTCAGTCACTGCTCGGCAGATGGATTGGAACAACAATCCGGTCACCACTGAAGTCACCATCACTGGCCTTTCAGCTTGACCGACTTGCCCTCCTCTCGCATTCTTGTTCCAGCTTCTTGGCTACTTCCATAGAAACCATGGAAACCATAGAAAAAACTACAGCACAGAATCAGGCCGTTTGGCCCTTCTTGGCTGTGCCGAACCATTTTCTGCCTAGTCCCACTTACCTGCACACGGATCATATCCCTCCATACACCCCCCATCCATGTATTTGTCCAATTTATTCTTAAATGTTAAAAAAACACACACTTACCACCTCGCCTGACAGCTCATTTCATACTCCCACCACTCTCTGTGTGAAGAAGCCCCTCCCCATGTTCCCTTCAAACTTTTCCCCCCTCACCCTTAACCCATGTCCTCTGTTTTTTTTTCTCCCCTTGCCTCAGAGGAGAAAGCCTGCTTGCATTCACTCTATCTATACCCATCATAATTTGATACACCTCTTCCTTTCCACTCCTGGTGAAGGGTCTCGACCTACAACGTCGATCTTCTGCAGGTGTTGCTGAACCTACCGAGCTCTTCCAGTATTGAGTGTTTGCTCCCCCTGCGATGCCCTGGAAGCTTCTTGGGGGATGGGATGTGTGGCACGTGGTTTAGTTTTTTTACAGCCCCTTGGAACTGACTTAATGCTTGAGAGTGGGTGAAGAAGGGTTTGGCCAGGTGTGAATACTATACGTACTACAGCCTTCAGTCCTGAAGGGGGAGAAAAAAACCAGCTATAACTAACATCGATCTGTAAAACCGTTTGAATGTTTTTCAGCATGAACTGGCCTGTGGGGTGAGGTGATCGATGGAGGGGGAACTGAGTTGTTTTTGACAGCATTTCTGTTTGAATTGAACTGCTGAAGAAATATGGGAAGTGATTACCGCAGTTCCCCATTTCTCTCTTATCTATTGCTAGCAGACAGTGTAGCGTTAGACACTGCAACAGAACTAACGGATACAATAACAACGTTAACGTTCCCTGCCTCCACCAGCGGCACTTAACAGCCGATGTGTGCACAGTCTATAGAATGCAGTGCAGTTACTCACCAGGACTATTATACGTCAACCTACGACCACCACCCCCACCACTGCACCCACCGCCGCACCCCATCTCCCACCTCCTCCCTCGCACCCTCTCTATCGCTCTCGCCGTGGGGGCGAATGGCAGCAATAAGATGAACGAATAGCGCCACCCGCTTATCCCGCCACTCGGAAATCTTCCCGTCCTGCCTGCATCACAGTGCGGGTCCGATTCCCGGAACCCGCTACCTGACAGCACTTTGGGACCACCTTCCCCAGACAGGGTCTGACAGTTCAAGGAGGGAACCCACCAGTAACACCTCAGTGAGGGGTTTTGGGAAGGGAGGAGTGATAAATACCAGCCTTGACAACAGCACCCAGATTCATCCCTTAAAATACTAAGGAACAATCCCCACAACTCTCTGCTGAAAATATTCCCCTGGGAATTGTTTTCCATACAACCGTTTTACCATATAGCAATTACAGCACGGAAACGGGCCATCTCGGGCCTTCTAGTTCGTGCCGAACTCTTATTCTCACCTCGTCCTACCGACCTGCACTCAGCCCATAACCGTCCATTCGTTTCCTGTCCATATAGCTGTCCAATTTTACTTTAAATGACAATATCTAAACTACCTCTACCTCTTCTACCAAAAGCTCGTTCCACACAACTACCACTCGCTGAGTTAAGAAGTTCCCCCACGTGTTACCCCTAAACTTTTTCACCCTAAAACTCAATTCATGTCCTCTTGTTTGTATCTCTCCCACTGTCAATGGAAAAAGCCTATCCACGTCAACTGTATCTATCCACCTGATAAATTTAAATACCTCTATCAAGTCCCCCCTCAACTTTCTCGGCTCTAAAGAATAAATACCCAACTTGCTCAATCTTTCTCTGTAAATTAGGTGCTGAAATCCAGGTAACATCTAGTAAATCTTCTCTGTACTCTCTCTATTTTGTTGACATTTTTCCTGCACTTCGGTGACCAGAACTGTACACAGTACTCTAAATATTGCCTTTCCAATGCCTTGTACAATTTTAACATTCCATTCCTGGTGACCATATCCCGCTGAGGTATGTCTCAGTGGAGAGACTATGTTCATTCTGTAATCTATCAACACACATTGATATTGGACAAATCAACCAACCTCCCTTACCACCCGATCCCGAGAAGCTCAATCCTTCCTGCTGAATCTGTCTGCTCTTGGTTTTTAAAATGCTCTCCCTGGTACATCTATAGATTTTTTTCTACGATCATTGGTGACGTACCACGTACTCTGATAGTTTAAGGAGACAGCCCACCAGAAACACCTGAGTGAGGGTTTTGGTAAGGGAGCGGTGATAAATTCCAGCCTTGCCAGCAACACATAGATTCATCCCTTAAAATACTCAGCAACAATCCCAACCACTCTTTCCTAACACCCGGTTAAATATCTCAATTGCTATGTTTTTATTTTCTCTCATTCTCTGTAGTTGCATTAATGTGCTGATCCATCATTAACTCCCAAGTTCCTTTTCGCCTCGTTTCTGTTTTTACATCGAACACAGAACATAGAATAGCACAGCACAGACCAGGCCTTTCGGCCTACAATGTTGTGCCGACCCTCAAACTCTGCCTCCCATATAAGCCCCCAACTTAAATTCCTCCATATACCGGTCTAGTAGTCTCTTAAACTTCACGAGTGTATCTGCCTCCACCACTGACTCAGGCAGTGCATTCCACGCACCAACCACTCTCTGAGTAAAAAACCTTCCTCTAATATCCCCCTTGAACTTCCCACCCCTTACCTTAAAGCCATGTCCTCTTGTATTGAGCAGTGGTGCCCTGGGGAAGAGGCGCTGGCTATCCACTCTATCTATTCCTCTTATTATCTTGTACACCTCTATCATGTCTCCTCTCATCCTCCTTCTCTCCAAACAGTAAAGCCCTAGCTTCCTTAATCTCTGATCATAATGCATACTCTCTAAACCAGGCAGCATCTGGTAAATATCCTCTGTACCCTTTCCAATGCTTCGACATCCTTCCTATAGTGAGGTGACGAGAATTGGACACAGTACTCCTAGTGTGGCCTAATCAGAGCTTTATAGAGCTGCATCATTACAACGCGACTCTGAAACTCTATCCCTCGACTTATAAAAGCTCACAACCCCATAAGCTTTCCTAACTACCTTATCCACCTGTGATGCAACTTTCAGGGATCTGTGGACATATATCCCGATATCCCTCTGCTCCTCCACACTACCAAGTATCCTGCCATTTACCTTGTACACTGCCTTGGAGTTTGTCCTTCCAAAGTGTACCACCTCACACTTCTCCGGGTTGAACTCCATCTGCCACTTCTCAGCCCACTTCTGCATCCTATCAATGTCTCTCTGTAATATTTGACAATCCTCTACACTATCTAGAACACCACCAACCTTTGTACCGTCTGCAAACTTGCCAACCCACCCTTCTACCCCCACATCCAGGTCGTTAACAAAAATCACGAAAAGTAGAGGTCCCAGAACAGATACTTATGGGACACCACTAGTCACAATTCTCCAGTCTGAATGTACTCCCTCCACCACCACCCTCTGCCTTCTGCAGGCAAGCCAATTCTGAATCCACCTGGCCAAACTTCCCTGGATCCCATGCCTTCTAACTTTCTGAATAAGCCTACTGTGTGGAACCTTCTTAAATGCCTTACTAAAATCCATATAGATCACATCCACTGCACTATCCTCATCTATATGCCTGATCACCTCTTCAAAGAACTCCATCAGGCTTGTTAGACACGATGGCCCTTCACAAAGTCATGCCGACTGTCCCTGATCAGACCATGATTCTCTAAATGCCTACAGATCCTATCTCTAAAAACCTTTTACAACAGCTTTCCCACCACAGACGTAAGACTCACTGGTCTATAATTACCTGAACTATCCCTACTACCTTTTTGAACAAGGGGACAGCATTCGCCTCCCTCCAATCCTCTGGTACCATTCCCGTGGACAACGAGGACATAAAGATCCTAGCTAGAGGCTCAGCAATCTCTTCTCTCGCCTCGTGGAGCAGCCTGGGGAATATTCCGTCAGGCCCCGGGGACTTATCTGTCCTAATGTATTTTAACAACTCCAACACCTCCTCTCCCTTAATATCAACATGCTCCAGAACATCAACCTCACTCATATTGTCCTCACCATCATCAAGTTCCCTCTCATTGGTGAATACCGAAGAGAAGTATTCATTGAGGACCTCGCTCACTTCCACAGCCTCCAGGCACATCTTCCCACCTTTATCTCTAATCGGTCCTACCTTCACTCCTGTCATCCTTTTTTTCATTCTCGTAATTCAAGAATGCCTTGAGGTTTTCCTTTACCCTATCCTTGCCATAGAGGGAGTACAAAGAAGGTTCACCAGATTGATTCCTGGGATGGCAGGACTTTCATATGAAGAAAGACTGGATGAACTGGGCTTGTACTCGTTGGAATTTAGAAGATTGAGGGGGGACCTGATTGAAACGTATAAGATCCTAAAGGGATTGGACAGGCTAGATGCAGGAAGATTGTTCCCGATGTTGGGGATGTCCAGAACGAGGGGTCACAGTTTGAGGATAGAGGGGAAGCCTTTTAGGACGGAGATTAGGAAAAACTACTTCACACAGAGAGTGGTGAATCTGTGGAATTCTCTGCCACAGGAAACAGTTGAGGCCAGTTCATTGGCTATATTTAAGAGGGAGTTAGATATGGCCCTTGTGGCTATGGGGGTCAGGGGGTATGGAGGGAAGGCTGGGGCGGGGTTCTGAGTTGGATGATCAGCCATGATCATAATAAATGGCGGTGCAGGCTCGAAGGGCCGAATGGCCTGCTCCTGCACCTATTTTCTATGTTTCTATGTTTCTACTTGCCAAGGCCTTCTCATGCCCCCTTCCTGCTCTTCTCAGCCCCTTCTTAAGCTCCTTTCTTGCTTCCCTGTATTCCTCAATAGACCCATCTGATCCTTGCATGCTAAAAGTCATGTATGCTGCCTTCTTCCACCTGACTAGATTTTCCACCTCACTTGTCACCCATGGTTCCTTCACCCTACCATTCTTTATCCAGTTCCCAGCCTTCTCCCCGTTACCTTTTAATGCCATGTCAAATCAAGAACCTATCAATCTCTCGGATTACTCGGAGGCATTTAAAGTCTGGAAGAAGAATAATGGAATGGTCGGGGAGGGGTGAGTTGGCAGGGGATCGAGTGTGATAGGGAACTGGGAGTGAAGTGTTTGGGACATATTCTACTGAATGATTCGGCATGTTAAAGGACCGGAGAATTGTTTTGTGTTGCTGTTCCCCTGTACTCAGCTGACAACAGATGTTGCAGACAGTATAAGGATAAAAGAAAGTTTGAGACAGGATCTCTGACCTGACAACACAGGACTAAGCTCGTCAAAGGCAAACATTCGTGAGAAGTTTTTTTGCTTTTTCTCTTGGTTTTTCTTAGAATTGAGCTCGGGAAGTATGTGTTACACTATGCCAGTTTGTTCGGAACCGACTTTGTTTACAACAAGGGAAGCAGCCGATTGCCATCTGCAGAAACTAGATCGACAGAAAGTTAACTCTTTATAAACACCAACAGAGAGACAGAGAAGATGGGGAGCGTGACTGAACACGGGTCACCGAGGGTGCGCCAGAACAGACCACGTCCATCTCAGATCTCCTATCGCCTCTTTTTTTTTATTTTTCGAGTGTCATCTTCTTCTCATATGTACGCTTTTTAATCCTGAGGACGTGTCTTCTGGTCTTAGATTCTCCCACCATAAGAAACATCCTCTCCACATCCACTCTCTCTGTGTCAACTGGTCCTGGATTCCCCCACTATGGAAAACATCCTCTCCACATCCAATCTCTCAAAGCCTTTCACCATTCGAGAGGTTTTATTGAGGTCACCCCTCATTCTTCTGAACTCGCTGTATACAGGCCCAGGGCCATTGAAAGCTATTCATAGGACAAGCCATTCTACCCTGGAATGACTTCCACACAGCTGCTTTGAACTCTTCATCAGTTTCAGCTCATCGTTTGTCAGACAAACGGCTCAGACCTGCTTACAATGCCACAAGTGAGCTGTCATCAGGGCATTATGAAGTTTTAATATTGCATCTTGCTTTTATATTCGAGTCCTCTTGAAATGAATGCCAACACCTCTTTTACCTTCGTCATCAGAGACTGATCCTGCAAGTCAACCTTTAACGAATCCTGCACAGGGAATCCCAAGTCCCTTTGTACCCCAGTTTTTGTCTTGTATTTTCTTTCCATTTAGGAAACAGTCAACCTTCCATTTCATCCCCCAAAGTGCATGCTCAAACACTTCCGAAAGTACATTCCAACTGCCTCTTTTGACCATTCTCCCAATCTGTCTGAGTCCTTCTTTAGCCTCTCTAATTTCATGTCTCTTCATCTATCTTCCAATCGTCTGCAAACCTTACAACAAAACCATCACTACCCCCATCCCACTCATTGACATCTGACGGAAAGGAATCTTTCCCAACACAGACCCTGTGAAACACCACTCGTCACCGTTTGCCAGTCCGAAAAGGGTTCCCTTATTCCCACCCTTCGTCTCCTTCCCGGACTACGTGTTCCCGTTCTGGGAAACTGCCAAGCGGCCTGCATTATTTCCGGATTTTCTGGAGCTGCTTCGGCGACGAGTGCTTTCGGGGTGAGGCTCTGGGTGTGACCCGATTCCTCGCCGATTTCGCCGACTGAAGCATCTGGGGAGACCGAAATGTCGAGACAGCAGGCGCTGTGCGAGCTACCGGAGGCCTCTCTATTTCTCCCGATGGTGACAGACAGTCCACTGGTCCCAGAGTCAGGGCAGCTCGAATTGACTCAGGTTATCAAATCATTTTGATGTAACTGAGTGGAATTCAAAGCGATCTGCGTGAGATTCAGGGGTACACGCAAAAAGAAAATTATATTCAGGTGGACAGCGGCAAAGTGAATTGTTGAATTCCAACAGTGAGAGAAGACAACACAATCAACTTGAATACTATGGGTTAATGGCTGCAGGAGCCCATACTGATATAATTTGATTCATGTTATCCAAATGAAAGAAAAAAAAATACGGAAAGCACAAATTGGGAGCGGGTGGTAAATACGAGAGGAATTAGTGAGAAGGTGAGAGAAGGAAAAGTGAAATCCAGATTTACATGAAATACCGAGAGTGGTCGGTGCCTTGAACGCACTGTCAGGGGAAGCAGTGAATTGCAGCTTAAGTGTCATTTGGGCATTTACGCGGGGAATGGAAGTGTGCTGATCTCATATCGGCAGATGTATTGTTCTAATCTCACATGATGGTTTTCGTTGGCCGAGGTGCCAGTTCCTATTCACGTCTGTTCCCCACCCCTCGCCACCCCCCAGCCACCTTGAGCTGTACGAACCAAAGAGCAAAGAAAGAAGAAGTTTGAATCCATAATACCCAAAAAAAAAATCAGGTAACTGCGTTACAGTGAAACATAGACACCAGGGAGACTGGTGGAAGAACCAGGGGATGTGAACGGGTTATGGGGTAAATCAGGATTTTTCAAACAGGAAGTGACGTCATAATCTCGGTGTACAGGAACATTGGTAACGGAGGCTGAATCAGTGACTCGGATTGATAATCATTTACTGAGCTAATTCACGCAGAAATCAGGAGGCAACTCAGGGTTTCAGCAAAGTTTTCAGTTTTATTAGGTTTATTATTCAGCCGTAAAGCGCGGAATAGCCTTTCAGCAACCGACGACAAACCCCATTAACAGAGGAGATTTACGAGGGCGATGCCTGGGTTGGAGAGCCTGGTCTATGAGAATAGGTTGCGTGACCTCCGCCTTTTCTCCTTGGAGCGACGGAGGATGAGAGGTGACTGAGAGAGGTGTACAAGACGATGACGGTGATTGATCGTGTGGACAGCTGGAGGCTTTTCCCCAGGGTTGAAATGGCTAACACGAGAGAGCATAGCTTTATGGAATTTGGGGGTCGGTACAAGGGGAAGGTCAGAGGTAAGATTTTCACACAGAGAGTGCAGGGTGCGTGGAATGCACTCCCAGCGAAGGCGGATGCAATGGATCTTTAAGTGCAAACACAGAATAATCTGCAGATGCTGGGGTCAAAGCAACACTCAGAGCACGCTGGAAGAACTCAGCAGGTCGGGCAGCCTCCGTGGGAAAGATCGGTCGACGTTTCGGGCCGGAACGTCCCGACGAAGGGTTCCGGCCAGAAACGTCGACCAATCTTTTCCACGGATGCTGCCCGACCTGCTGAGTTCCTCCAGGGTGTTGTGGGGATCTTTTAAGTGTCTGTGAGATCGGCGCATGGAGCTTAGAAACATAGAGGGCTGTGTGGCAGGGTAATTCTAGGCTGTTTCCAGAGTAGGTGCCATGATCGGCACAACATTGTAGGCCGAAGAGCCTGTAATTTGCTGTAGATTTCTATCTTCTATGTTCGATGTTCTAACAGTAACTTAACCACGGGACACTTTACAATGACCAATTAATCTTCACGGACTTTGGATAGGGAGATCTACAGATTTATTACACATGACGCCGGACTTCATCTCCGAACTCGCAATGCTAACAGCACCTGAGTAAAATAGGGTTGATTGAGGCTTAAGAGCAGAGAGACTATGTTATTTGCTGCTTCGCTTGGAAACACTAAAGCTTATTAGGTACTTTCTAGTCCCTGGATAGACACTCCTGCCTTCCATCCTCGTATCCCCACCACTCTGTCCAAATGGGTTTCTGCCTCTGGGACACTAATGGAAGCTGAATACGAGGAGACTGACACAATATTCAGTGGGCGAATACGTATCCCTTGCTCACAGCGAGCTCCGTGACGCTAAGGTTGAAATTAATGGAATTATTCCCACTTGGCCGCTTGTGCCGCTGAACCGGCCTCACGCCAAGTGAATAACGGAGCTATGCTGGGGGTTGAGAGCGAAACACTACGATATTTCATGTTTCTGAGCGTACCAAGTGGTCAGAAAACTATCGGCCCATGATGGGGGTCAGGACGGTATAGAAATTGTATCACACAGCAACGTTGAGAGGGAATATGTTGGTGGCAGTGTGGAGGTGGCAATTACGGGATGTAAGGTCTGGGTTGAGCTGAGAAAACTAAGTTGCTTTGATACTAACGAGTCAAAACCTTCAGTGATATCTTCATCGTGAGGATGTGAAACGCAGAGAGAATCCTCCGGAGACATGGGGAACAATTATACAGAAACAAGGAAAGACATTCTGAACGATGGCTTTTTCCTCGATGGTTGTCCATCCTCTGTGTCAATTCACCTGCCAACTATCCTCTTCCGTTCACCAGTGACGTCATCTGAGGAAACAACACACCATTTATGTTGACTACGTCAGTAACCCGGAAGTGCTGCTGCTGGTGAGTTTCAATTACGGGGTGATGATTTTCGAATCTGTACCAAACATCATGACAATGCAACCTTGAAAACAACTAGTATATTTCATGTCGCCAGGGGCCCAGAAAATTTGTTCCTTTCAATATCAATAAAACGCTGTATGATACCGCCTAACTCGAATCTTGCGTTGTTCCGTGTCTCGAAACTGCTAATCACAGTGTAGTATATACATGGACACAACCATTGCACTGCATAACTCACAGACCTGGAATTAGTAGATACGTTTCCTTTACAAGTGACACTGTGTATCGTCAGCCCAATATTCCATTCACATACCTCTTCAGATCACTGTAAACAGATATGTCCTCCAGCACAAGTCCCTGTTAATGTAACGAAATCAGCATGCTTAGCAGAATTTTTTTTATCAAAAGCAACTTGAGACAGAAGGGAACAGCAAGAAAATTGAAGAGTACTTGCGCTTATTTAATAAATTATGCCTGAAAGCAACACGGAATAGTCAGACCATGATGAAAAGAGGATCCGAGGCAGACAGTCATGATCCCCAAGCGAAACATAGAAACATAGAAACATCGAAAATAGGTGCAGGAGTAGGCCATTCGGCCCTTCGAGCCTGCACCGCCATTTATTATGATCATGGCTGATCATCCAACTCAGAACCCTGCACCAGCCTTCCCTCCATACCCCCTGATCGCCGTAGGCACAAGGGCCATATCTAACTCCCTCTTAAATATAGCCAATGAACTGGCTTCAACTGTTTCCTGTGGCAGAAAATTCCACAGATTCACCACTCTCTGTGTGAAGAAGTTTTTCCTAATCTCTGTCCTAAAAGGCTTCCCCCTTATCCTCAAACTGTGACCCCTCGTTCTGGACGTCCCCAACATCGGGAACAATCTTCCTGCATCTAGCCTGTCCGATCCCTTTAGGATTTTATACGTTTCAATCAGATCCCCCCTCAATCTTCTAAATTCCAACGAGTACAAGCCTAGTTCATCCAGTCTTTCTTCATATGGAAGTCCTGCCATCCGAGGAATCAATCTGGTGAACCTTCTTTGTACTCCCTCTATGGCAAGGATGTCTTTCCTCAGATTAGGGGACCAAAACTGCACACAATACTCCAGTTGTTGTCTCACCAAGGCCTTGTACAACTGCAGTAGTACCTCCCTGCTCCTGTACTCAAATCCTCTCGCTATAAATGCCAGCATACCATTCGCCTTTTTCACCGCCTGCTGTACCTGCATGCCCACTTTCAATGACTGGTGTATAATGACACCCAGGTCTCGTTGCACCTCCCAAAAGGGCACATAATCCCTTGTCACCCGCTTCCCTTCCTTCAAGAAGCTCAGAGTGATATTTGCAATTTTCCAATCCTCAGAAACAATTCAATAGTAATCTGTAGCTTGGAATATCAGTACTAATCCTTCTACTACCTCTTCAGCGGCCCACATCAGAATTTTGTGGTGCAGTTAATCTCGTCCATTTCGTCCAGGTGATTTATCTACCTTCGGCCCTTCCAACTTGCCTTTCATCTTCTCATTATAGTGACTGCAACCACTCCCGTGTCCTGACACTGTCACACTGATCGTTTGCTCCACAGCAAAGACTGACACTAATAATTCATGAGTTGATCCGCCATGTCCTTGTCCCCAACTGTTGCCTCTTCGATTTCATTTTCGCTATCGAATGCCTCACTTCAGCGTCTGTCTCTTACTGTGTAAAGTGGAAACAATTACTTCAAGAAGGCATTGACGCAAATGTAGGCCTTACCATATAAGTGGAATTTCCATCATCTGCATTGTTCCTTGTGCCCTGGAACGAGAACATGAAGATTTCTATTGAAGCGTTTAACCAAGTGCACAACAATTGTATTCTGACTCTGCACATAAAAAAGGGAGTATCAATTTTCACATTCACTGCTGATTGGAGCATATTGCATCATTCGCCGTTCGACAGACTGCGCGTTTCCGATTCAGTGTCAGGAAAGTACATATTTTCTCTGACACCAGGAACGCTTCCGGACAGCATTAGATGATTTGTAAGCATTCAGCAATAAGGGTAGCATGATGAATGTTATTTGACGAGGAGCTCGCCTACAGAACCAAACATCTTGAGAGATTATTCCTGATCAGAATTTGCACGTCACAGAGAGGGGATATGGACTTGTGTCCTCAGGATGCTGACCGTATTTGCTATTTCTCTAAACGTTCACATAGATCATCGCTAATCACAGTCCGGCAGGTGCAGACCTAACCACCGCTTCCCCTTGTGTCTTTCCCGCTTTGACCGGACATTTAAAGAGGATCCTTCATGAAATATATTCCACTCAGAGTAAGAGCTGTCTTTTTTGCATTGTACAACAATTATGTATTCTGCAGAAACAGCAAATAACTCGGGTGAAGAAGTTCTGCAGGTGCTGGAAATCCGGAATAACGCACACAAAATGCCGGAGGAACCCAGCATTTCAGGTAGCATCAATGAAAATTAATAAACATTCGACGTTTTGGGCCGAAAGCCTTCTGCTGGACTGGAAAGGAAGCAGAAAGGCGCCAGAATTTAAAAAAAAAACAATAAGTGGGGGAGAGGAAGGTTGTCTATGTGGAAGGTGAATGGTGGGCCTGGACAGTGGGGAAGGTAAAGCGCTGAAGGAAAATGAATCCGATTACAGAGGAGACGGGACCATGGTAGAAATCGAAGATGGAGAGTCTCCGGGGAAGTTCATGGACATGTGAAGATAAGAGATAAGAGTCGAGGGCGAAGAATGGAACAAGAGGGAAGTGAACAAAAACACGGGTAGGAAAAGGTCGATGTTCGTTGCTATCTGGTTTGGGTCTACTTAGAGGCGTTGTTCCTCAGTTAACTGGAAATGTGAACCGGTGATCTACATAAATGGCCAATCAGTGCCCAAGGGCCCGATGGACGCTACCGATCACATTACCGATGTTCTTATCTTTCCTTCGCAAAACAATGACTGAGACCATGAACATAATACAAACATCCAACCTGCTCATTCCCTGGGAAATTTTCATAGTTTTGCGATGCGTCCGCAGCGTTTGTATCCAAGGTGCCTGTGGGGGCAAAACAGAATATGTCACAACGGTGAAGAGCAGTAGGGACCGTTGTTAGTGCTGCAGACGTCAATCCGGGCCCCAAACAAAATGCAACCATAGCGTGAGCCACGTCCCATCCAGTTGTCAGAAACACGTAATCTCTTGTACAGAAGACCAGTAACTGAGGGCCTATATTGATCAATATGAAGGGAAATTAAGTCCACTAACCTACAATTCCATCTCTCCCTGATATTGTAATGTTCAGTTCAAAATTTAAACTTTTTTCACTGGGATACCAAACGATAGGCAAGATAAAACGACCTCCAGCTTGTGTGCGCTATGAGCTTCCATATTTAAATGCAATGTTTAGATTTCCGTGGGCTCAGTAATAGAACAGCTCAAACTGGGTTCACTCACTGTTTTTTCCGGAATTGGTGCTCGTGTCGTGTTTGGATTGCGGTGGATCTTTGATGCTGAATAAACAGAAACAAAGGTCAAAACATGAATTCGGCAGGATGTCACTTTCCTTCACTGATACACCGAATGAGAACGACCCCTATAATTCCATTTGATAATTTCTATTCATTCCTTGATACTGTTCCTGTTATTGGATACCCGATTCCAGTCCTACTCGATCTCAACAACAGTGACCATAATGGGTTATGGATAGAAAACGTTCTGGAATTTCGGACCTCAGCTTTCCAGGAGAAAGTGACACACCTGCATTAATGAACGCAGCCCACTTTCAAACAAATGCTCACACTTCAGGAAAGCCACGTCCACGTACAAGATAATACTGATTCTGTCCACGGATGTCTCCTGATCTGTGGCATAATTCTAGAGTTGCTAATCAATTTTAGCTCCTCCTTGGGTAAAGAGGTTTAAAATGCCAACAGGTGGAGACCGAGCGGTCCCCATTTTCCTTAAACACCGGGGACGTGCGGATTGACCAACTGCTCCACTGTGACTGAAACTGATTGTTATCGACAGGGTAATATTCACTCATAGATCCGTTATCTCACGGAAAAGGACCTCAGTGCCTGGTGAGGATCTACACCAATGCACCGTCCGTGTTCCATTCCTGCACCTTGCACATGAATCGTCACCATTTAATTATCCATTTCCCTCTTAAAGGCCGCAGTTGATCCGCCCTCAGGAGATCTGCAAACAGAGCGCCCCCTGTTCCAGCAGCAAACTGCTGGAAAGCAAACCATTCACCCTGACTTGTAATGCCTGCCTCTTTCATCTAGAGTCTCTAGTCTTTAATCCTGGACTCAGTGATGTGGAAGAGCAACTTCAAACTCACATATGAAACTCTGATGTTTATGAGTTTCAGTATAAACTCCACCTTAAATGCCTTCCAGGAAACAGCTGTCTTCCAAAAGCACAATCTATCCCTGAACCCAGTATCCGCTCTGGTATATTTCTTCTGCACCATTTCTGAATCCTTAGCTTGCCTCCTGTCATATGGTGAGGAGACATGAACAATACATTTTCAATACGGCCAAGAGTTCTGTCCCTGTTAGGTACACATTTCTGACTCCAATAATTGTTGCCACGGTAATAAATCGCAGAACTCTCTGTGCCCTGTGAAGCACTTCCTCATCCTGCATCTCCGCACCCAAAAGGGTCTGTTCATGTCCCCCAACAAATAATGCCTGACTCGCCAGTGCCCTCCAGCTCCAGTTTGTGTAATTTGCTTCAGTCAGCTGTCGCATCGCAAATTCGCGTTCAAAGTTTTCAATGTGTCATTTCTGCAAAAACACCTCCCCCAATTATTGACAGAAGTAGTGATTTTCTGAGAAAAATGCATTTACCCGCCAGTTTTCCTCGCGGTCAACCATCCAGTGATTCCACCGATCAGGCCCACGCCAAGTAAACCAAGCATAATGCCTGCGATTGCGCCAGAGCCGAGGGTAAAAATACCATCTGTTTTAGCTATTAACACACAGAGCAAATTTATATATTACATCTGCGAAAACTCATCTTTTTCAGTGGCAAATTGATTTTAATAACTATTTGACTATGTAAGTTTGGAATCGATTATTTTGTCCCAGACAGTTCAGATTTGAACGTCGATCCACGCTTTGAAATATTCTGGTCGCCAGTCTGGACATTGAAAATAGATTGTGATCAATAAAACGAGATAAGTTCGCTATCTCCTGTCTGTGACCAAAAGAACAATTGGGTATTTGTTCGGTTTACAATCTAAATAGATTTGAGAATCTTCCAACTCGAAGTGGTTCTTTAATAATTCCTTGCTAAAGCACACCGTCACAGCCCCGGCTATTCTGTCATTTCTGACGGCATTTGCCCCCTATATTATCGGCTATCAGACATGCTGTTCGTTCATGTTTTAAACTTACAACGGCTGCGGACGTAATTTCACCACTTCCGTCACAAAATATTGCCATCCTTTCAATAAACAAATGACAATGGGTGCAAAAGTAGACCATACGGCCCTTCGAGCCTACACCGCCATTCTGAGATCATGGCTGATCAACTACTATCATTACCCGGTTTCTGCCTTGTCCCCATAACCCTTGATTCCCCTATCCATAAGATACCTATCTGGCTCCTTCTTGAAAGCATCCAGACAATTGGCCTCCACTGCCTTCTGAGACAACGCGTTCCACACCTCCACAACTCTCTGGGAGAAGAAGTTCCTCCTCAGCTCTGTCCTAAATGACCTACCCCTTATTCTTAAACCATGCCCTCTGGTACTGGACTCTCCCAGCATCTGGAAAGTATTTCCTACCTCTATCTTGTCCAATCCCTTAATAATCTTATATGTCTCAATCAGATCCCCCTCAATCTCCTTAATTCCAGCGTGTACAAGCCCAGTCTCTCTAACCTCTCTACGTAAGACAGTCCGGACATCCCAGGAATTAACCTAGTGAACCTACGCTGCACCTCCTCCACAGCCAGAAGGTCCTTCCTTAACCCTGGAGACCAAAACTGCACACAATGCTCCAGGTGTGGTCTCACCAGGGCCCTGTACAAATGCAAAATGATTTCCTTGCTCTTGTACTCCATTCCCTTTGTAATAAAGGCCAACATTCCATTAGCCTTCTTCACTGCCTGCTGCACTTGCTCATTCACCTTCAGAGACTGATGAACAAGTACTCCTAGATCTCTTTGTATTTCTCCCTTACCTAACTCCACACCGTTCAGATAATAATCTGCCTTCCTGTTCTTGCTCCCAAAGTGAATAACCTCACACTTATTCACATTAAACGCCATCTGCTGTCACTTAAGGTGATAAAGTATTCTTCTTTCAGAGTTTCCGCATACTTGGTTTTTCCCTGCAGCAAGTGTGTGCATTATCTATCAGATCACAGTAAAACAAAATTGTACTTGGTTACAGTTCAATTGTTCCCTGGGACATGTGAAAATAAGACACCAGTGTCACTTGCTCTTGAAGCAAGAACTAGAACCATTTCATATCTAACACGTGGCAAAGGAGTGGCGAAGGAGGAAGGGAATGCGAATTATGATCATTGGGCTCTCTTCCAGGGATGTTGCGACCGACACCGAAGGGACGGTTTGCTCCTGAACTGGATTGTCCTTCCGGGATGTTTTATTGTTGTTGTTCGATAGGGTTTAAAGTGGAGTTGCAGGGAGATGGAAATCAGACTGTTACAACGGTACGTGGAGATGCTGTGGAGACAGATATCGGTACGAGCTCAGCTGCTCCGGATTGGGTGTTGTGCAATGAGCCAGAATTGAATTTAAGGGGAAAAAAAAGAACGTTGGCGTAAGTGATCACAACATGATCGAATTCATCCTGAAATTTGAGAAGGAGAAGCTGAAGTCAGTGCGTCAAAAGAAATTAGAGAAGCACTGGAGAGGAGATGGCCAGTTTTAATTGAAAAAGAACACTGGCAGGGATGACGGCAGAGGAGGAAGATATATTCTAAAGGAAACATGGCTAACCGTGGCTAACAAGAGAAGTGAAAGCCAACACATTGTCCAAAAGCAGGATTTATAATGGAACAATTATTAATGGGAAGTTAGATGATTGGGTAGTTTAGGAAGAACAGCATTTAAAACGTTTCTAAACTGTAAATATCTAAGGAAATGGGATGTAGACAAATTATATGTATTAGATAATTGTTCAAAGGACATGAAACAGTTATCCAAAAATAGATTACAAGATCTCATTTACCTTTGGTTTTCCAAAACATATAGACTTGATCCATAATAGAGGGTTAAAAAAGATATAACCGCGCTTTCTAGAATAAATTTATTCAACCCGAAAAAGTTTAGAAATTGAAACCATATTCGTGAAGTATATTTAACTATTGGATTATCCGTTTGTTTATGCAATGTAGAAAGAGCAAAGGGAAGGGAAGTCCCTAAGACAGAACCCAATGAAAACCCTTTTATAGATTTGAATTCAAGATATATCCAATGTGGACTAGAAGTTGTGTCCAATTCTCATGTCCAAATTTTTAAATATCGAATATTAATTGCCTAATAGTAAAATCTAAAGTTCGGCAGTGCCAGCCCACCCTCCCTTTTAGACTTCTGTAAGTATCTTTAAACTAACCCAGGAGTTTTATTCTGCCATATATATGAACAGATTTTAGAATCAACATTATCAATACAAGATTTCGGAAAAAAATTTGGCACCGCTTGAAATAAATATAAGAATTGAGGTAAAATAATCGCCTTGATAGCATTAATCCGATTTAACAGTGACAAAGCCATTGGTGAGCATTTAGTAAGCAGATGTTTAATCTGATCAATTAAAGGCATAACATTAGCTTTAAATAAATCCTTGCGCTGCTTTTTTTTGTAATTTTAACCAGTAAATAAGTGAAATAGTCGGTAAGCAATCTAAACGGTAAACATCCATAAATGGGAACCTGCATATTTAGCGGAAAATTTAAAAAAAAACAAACGTCAGTTAAAAAGTAATTAAGAAGGTAAAGATGAATGCGAAAGTACTCTAGCCAATAATATTAATGACGACAGGCAAAGTGTCTTCACGTACATCAAGAGTGAAAAGAGAAGCGGGAGTGGATATCGGGACGTTGAAGAACGATGGTGGTGAGGTACTAACACACACAAAATGCTGGTGAACGCAACAGGCCAGGCAGCATCTCTAGGAAGAGGTACAGTCGAAGTTTCAGGCCAAGACCCTTCGTCAGGACTCAATGAAGGAAGAGCTAGTAAGAGATTTGAAAGTGGGAGTGGGAGGGGAAGATCCAAAATGATAGGAGAAGACAGGAGGGGGAGGGATGGAGCCAAGAGCTGGGCTGGTGATTGGCAAAAGGGGATACGAGAGGATTATGGGACAGGAGGTCCAGGGAGAAAGACGGGGGGGGGGGGGGTAACCCAGAGGATGGGGAAGGGGTATAGTCAGAGGGACAGAGGGAGAAAAAGGAGAGTGAGAGAAAGAATGTGCGTATAAAAATAAATAACAGATGGGGTACGAGGGGGAGGTGGGGCATTAGCGGAAGTTAGAGAAGTCGATGTTCATGCCATCAGGTTGGAGGCTACCCAGACGGAATATAAGGTGTTGTTCCTCCAACCTGAGTGTGGTTTCATCTTTACAGTAGAGGAGGCCGTGGATAGACATGTCAGAATGGGAATGGGATGTGGAATTAAAATGTGTGGCCACTGGGAGATCCTGCTTTCTCTGGCGGACAGAGTGTAGATGTTCAGCAAAGCGATCTCCCAGTCTGCGGCGGGTCTCGCCAACATATAGAAGGCCAGATCGGGAGCACCGGACGCAGTATATCACCCCGACCAACTCACAGGTGAAGTGTCGCCTCACCTGGCAGGTGAGGTAGTAATGGGGGATAACGAATTGGTGAAAGAACTGAATTAGTATTTTGCATCAGCCCTCACTGCAGAATATACTGGTGATATGTTGAAAGTTCCAAGTATCAGGGGTCATGCAATGTTAGCATGCATTTCAAGGGTTCTAGAATATAAAAGCAAGGATGAAATGCTGCTTTATAAAGCACTGGTGAGACCTCACCTGGAGTATTGTGATCTATTTTTGGATCCTCGTTTTAGAAAGAATGTGATGAAACTGCAGGAGATTCCCCAAAATGATTCCAGCTTTGAACGGCCTTTCAGGAGACGAGAGAGTGAAGGTGCTGGGTCTCTACCCACTGCAATTTAGAAGAATGTGGGGTGACGTCATGGAGACCTACCGAATTGTGAAAGGTCTTAGTAGAGTGGATGTGGAGAGGATGTTTCTCATGTGGGAGAGTTTAATGCCAGAAGGCAAAATCTCTGAATAGAGTGGCGTGCTATTAGAACGGAGACGAAAAGGAATTCATTTCGCCTGAGGGTGGTGAATCTGGGAATTATAATCCATAGGCAGCTATAGAGACCATGTTGTTATGTAAGTTTAAGGCAGAAGCCATGTCGTTACGTAAATATGAACAGAGGACGAATGATTCTTGATTGGTCAGGGCATGAAGGAAGATGCGGAAACGAATGCGATTGTGACTGTGAGGAATGTTGGATCACGAATTATGAAATGGCGGAACAGACTCCATTGGCCAAATGGTCCAATCCTCCTTCCAATGCCTTATGGCTTTATGATCTTAACTGCAGCAAGGTAGTATTTGTAATGCAATCCGCAAGTCAAAACAATTCCGCTTTTCATCTGAATCAATACTGTTATTCATCACTATGCAACATACAACTACATTGATATCGTAGTCAATATTCTGATCGGGTTCAGGCATTTAGTTCAGATACGCCGGCCTGACTGCACCAACATCATTAATTAAATGACCTCAAGAAAGGGAGAAACAGACTGCCTACCGAGCACATTGATTTGCGTGGTTGAGGTATTGTTCCTGTTTGTAACAGTGTTATAGGCCTCACAAGTGTAGTTTCCCGTCTGGCAGACAGAGATGTTGTCGAGGATGAGAACCTGCCCACTTTGTGGGTGGGCACCGTTCAGTCGCCATTTCAATTCAGCAACTGGCCGCGACTGTGTCAAACATGTTAACCTTATGGTGCTTCCGGCAACGTGAAGAGAGGAGTTCGGTTGAGTGATGATATATGGACGGTCCGGTCCGTCTAAAACAAATGGACAAAACGGATTGATAGAAAATTACACAGGAAATACATCAGAGTTTCTCAGCGTAAGAGGAGGAACAGCCCATCACCGTTGAAAGTGCTCCTATACACCAGCGAATGCATTTTTCTGGAAGACACGCGCTGTAAGTAGGATAGGAGAGTCGGGGAACAGTGTCAGATCATCCCCAGACCCGCTTCCTTCTCCAAACTGGAGACAATGCACGCCAGACATAAGCGTATTCTTTTGCATAACTTCTCTAGGTGTGGGGTTTGTGGAAAATAATTCAGGAAAACCTTTCCAAACAAAATAGCCGACGTCTCTCTGCGGTGCGAAAGTAAGGCAGCTTGGAGTGTAGGTACAGTCACTAATGTAATCAGGGTTCGGGCAGAATCTCACGTGGGCGTACACCATACTGTCACGTCACTGACCTTGCATGTAATTATAGGAACTCTCCAATTTACAGCGTGTATGGACGGGCCCATTTTCAGATTCAATATTCTATGTTCAGTCTCTATCATAAGTCGAGGGATAGAGATTAAGAGTCGCGATGTAATGATGCACCTCTGCAAAACTCTGGTTAGGCCACACTGGGAGTACTGCGTCCAGTTCTGGTCGCCTCACTACAGGAAGGATGCGGAAGTATTGGAAAGGGTACAGAGGAGATTTACCAGGATGCTGCCTGGTTTGGAGAGTATGCATTATGATGAGAGATTAAGGGAGCTAGGGCTTTATTCTTTGGAGAGAAGGAGGATGAGAGGGGGCATGATAGAGGTATACAACTTATTAAGAGGAACGGATAGAGTGGATAGGCACCCCACCCAAATTTCATGTAGATCACAATTGCCTTTGAACTGTGGTGATTGGAAAATCTAAAAACGCATCGTGAAGACACTTGTAGGACAGAGCAGTTTATCCTGCACATTTCTTTCATCTGCAGTGCAGAAGTGAACCGACGATGTGGTAGTTTCATCCCGACGCAATGCGACTCGGATTTGAGGTTGGAAATTCAAAATTTCAATTTTAATTCACCAGCGCCCGAGACAGACTCGAATCCGTCTCCCAATCAACTGTTCAGTTACTTCGGTGCTTGCCTGTAGTTGTTTATTTCTAGGGTAACATTCACTGATATAATCCCACTCTCCCGGAACCCCGTATCCAGCAGGACTTGTAAAATGATATGTAATTACCGGAGACTCGGGTTACTTACAGTAGACATCGAGATGAAACGGGGCGCTTGTCGAGCTGTTTATCAAGTTACTTGCTCTGCAGGTGAAATTTTCGTCTGTCCGTCGCACTCCTGAAACAGCGAGTGTGCTGTTATCGGCACTCAGTTCAAACCTGCCACCGGGAATTATCGGGCTGTTCTCCTTAAGCCACAGGTAAGAGACTTCCGTGCCTCTTGCGAAGCAGGTTATCGCGACGCTGTCACTGTACTCTATCAGTCTGGTGGCATTAGATGTTACGGTGACATTGGAAACAGGTTCTGTTAAAACATAGGCGATTGGTTAGTGCTCAGATCAGCAATATAATCTGGAAGTTTATAGATCCCGTTCCGTATCTGAAAACGAAATCAAATATTTATCATTCCATAATAAGTTAACATTAAACAATAATTCCATTTGATGGTCATAAGGTTTGAGATGAAAACACTGGAGCTGAGACACGTCTCTTCATTCCTCATTCTCCGCTCACTCAGAGCCAGTATTCTGAAATCCTCTCCCTTCAGGCTTATCCATGGCGTGATAGATCATCTCAGAGGCCCTTCGGCCGATTTCCTTCATGATGACCAGGATGTCTCCCTGAACTATTCCCATTTGCCTGCGACTGGACCGTGTACAAGCTGTTATATCCTTTTACAATCTAAATGATTTCTGAACATTAAAGTTGCACGCACCCCCAGCATTCCCTCCGGCAGTTCCTAACACTTACGAAACACAGGTTGCATGAAGATGTCGCTATTTGGGTCCCTTTTAAATTGTACCTCACTCGGTATCAATCTATTTTCTTCACTTTAGACCCATCATGCTGAGACATACGTGAACATCGAGATAAGCTGTTCCCCTCGTGCTTTTTAGTCTCCTCTATATGGTCATGCAACGGCCTCCCACCCTCCCAGATGAAGATCTCGATCGAACAAGACGTCTAACGCCAAAACATGCCCATTCTGTTTGCATCCTTATGAATACTTTCTGCACCGTTTGCAGGTTAATTGAGTTCTTCTCATTCTGTCTAAAGATGAATGTTTGGCTTTATGATCATGAAAAGATAAAATAAAATATGCAGGCTGTCGACTCCGTCTATGACTCGCACAATCTTATTGCCCGTGCTCTCTGACTCAGGCAGCATCCTTGTCAGCCACCTCTGCGCCGTCTCCAATGCCTCCACAAGCTTCTTATAGAACGAAACTTTCCCATTTTAAATAGTGAAACATTATCCGGTCACCAGCCCTCCGGGACCTCATTTCTCTGGAGAGGGGATAGGAAGATATTTGCCATTGGTCTCTTCACTCTCTGAATAGGAGTGTGGATTTATTCACTTTATTGATCTTCAGGAGAGCCAATACTCCTAGCTCCATTTTGAGTTCTCTGCCAGTTTATTTCGTAAACTATTAAAAAAATCAAGAATCATTTTTTTGCTTTAGCTTCCAAATCTTTACATTTTGTCTTCCTGGGTAAATTCACTGCTGTCTCGTCATTTAAAGAGCTCTGATAGTCAGACGCTTGTCCTTCCTTCTACTGGAACAAACGTCCTGTCTATTGTGCACTGGGCAGTTGGTGCTTAAGGAGTTCCACGTGGCAGGTGTGGACGTCCCTAAAGTCAACTGTTTAAAATAACTCTCCAGAGTTCCCGCCTAATGGAGTCATAATTGAAATTGATCAAATTTAATTTAATTTCTCCCGCAATGTCGACACCGTACCTCATCGATTGCTATCTTAAAACTGAAGGAATTCTGATCATTCTGAGATCTTGTAGCATATGTACGTTACGGAAAAATGTGCAGAAGGTCTGATATTGGGTAATTGTGTTCCATTTATCACGATGAGTGGGAAGCTCCAGCTGGGAAACCCCCGGCCAGAGAGCGTGTTTTCAGTTACAGGAACAGTATTTAAGGGATTTCTAAGAGATAACCTCGACCATCATTCTGATAGTCAAGGCTTGATCGCGAATGGTCAGTGTGGTAATTCTGCGGGTCTGACAAAACGTTTGGATTTGCTGGGGTCCGGTGTAGGTAGAACAGTGGATTTTGTCTACATGGTCTTCAGTAAGGCCTTTAACAAGGTTCCACATGACAAATTCATCTGCGTTAGGGGGACAGCGATACACGATAAGAGGGAGAGGTTTAAAAGAGGTCTAAGGAAAGGTAACACAGACGGTAATAAGCACCTGGAATGAGCTCCCTGATGAAGTTGTCAAGCTGAACACAGCTGCAACATTTAAGACGAACTTCGATAAACAATTGGAACGGAATGGTTTGGAATGTAATTGACCGAACGCAGCAACTGCGAATACCAAGGAGATGCAGGGGTCGGCATTGACATGTTGGGCCGAAGGGACTGTTTCCTTCCTGTTTTAATCTGCGACGCCATGGCGTTTTGAAATTTCATTTTTCCAAAACAAACCCGACAAAAATGTCAAATCAATGGAGCTCGTGAAGGAGGAAGAAGGAAACAATTCACTTCAGGCAAGGGTGACTTGGCAATGAGAAAGATGATGCATAATCACTGGCAAACACAGGACAGAAATACTGACAACAGTTTCCCATATGATCCAGATAAACCATCGCTACTGAAATGATCCAAAGTTCAGTGTTAGTGTTAATGTTTTGGAGCCAATGGAAATTGTTTCACACAAAACGGAACAGGTATGATTTGGGAACAACAGGAATTCTGCAGATGCTGGAAATTCAAGCAACACACATAAAAGTTGCTGGTGAACGCAGCAGGCCAGGCAGTATCTCTATGAAGAGGTTCAGTCGACATTTCAGGCCGAGACCCTTCGTCAGGACTAACTGAAGGAAGAGTGAGTAAGGGATTTGAAAGTGGGAGGGGCAGGGGGAGATCCAAAATGATAGGAGAAAACAGGAGGGGGAGGGATGGAGTCAAGAGCTGGACAGGTGATAAGCAAAAGGGATACGAGAGGATCATGGGACAGGAGGTCCGGGAAGAAAGACAAGGATGTGGGGGGGGGGGGGGGGAAGACCCAGAGGATGGGCAAGGGGTATATTCAGAGGGATAGAGGGAGAAAAAGGAGAGTGAGAGAAAGAATGTATGTATAAAAATAAGTAACAGATGGGGTACGAGGGGGAGGTGGGGCATTAGCGGTAGTTAGAGAAGTCGATGTTCATGCCATCAGGTTGGAGGCTACCCAGACGGAATATAAGGTATTGTTCCTCCAACCTGAGTGTGGCTTCATCTTTACAGTAGAGGAGGCCGTGGATAGAAATGTCAGAATGTGAATGGGATGTGGAATTAAAATGTGTGGCCATTGGGAGATCTTGCTTTCTCCAGCGGACAGAGCGTAGGTGTTCAGCAAAACGATCTCCCAGTCTGCGGCGGGTCTCGCCAATATATAAGAGGCCAGATCGGGAGCACCGGACGCAGTATATCACCCCAGTCGACTCACAGGTGAAGTGTTGCCTCATTTGGAAGGACTGTTTGTGGCCCTGAATGGTGGTAAGGGAGGAAGTGTAAGGGCATGTGTAACACTTGTTCCGCTTACAAGGCTAAGTGCCAGGAGGGAGATCAGTGGGGAGGGATGGGGGAGGGGGGGGGACGAATGGACAAGGGAGTTGTGCCGGGAGCGATCCTTGCGGAATGCAGAGAAATTGGGGGAGGGAAAGATGTGCTTAGTGGTGGAATTCCGTTGGAGGTGGCGGAAGTTATGGAGAATAATATGTTGGACCCGGAAGCTGGTGGAGTGGTAGGTGAGGACCAGGGGAACCCTATTCCTAGTCGGGTGGCGGGAGGATGGAGTGAGAGCAGATATACGTGAAATGGGGGAGATGCGTTTAAGAGCAGAGTTGATAGTGGAGGAAGGGAAGCCCCTTTCTTTAAAAAAGGAAGACTTCTCCCTCGTCCTAGAATGAAAAGCCTCATCCTGAGAGCAGATGCGGCGGAGACGGAGGAATTGCGAGAAGGGGATGGCATTTTTGCAAGAGACAGGATGAGGAGAGGAATAGTCCAGATAGCTGTGAGAGTCAGTAGGTTTATAGTAGACACCAGTGGATAAGCTGTCTCCAGAGACAGAGACAGAAAGATCTAGAAAGGGGAGGGAGGTGTCCGAAATGGACCAGGTAAACTTGAGGGCAGGGTGAAAGTTGGAGGCAAAGTTAATAAAGTCAAGGTGCTCTGCATGCGTGCAGGAAGCAGCGCCAATGCAGTCGTCGATGTAGCGAAGGAAAAGTGGGGGGCAGATACCAGAATAGACACGGAACATCGATTGTTCCGCAAAGCCAACAAAAAGGCAGGCATAGCTAGGACGCATGCGGGTGCCCATAGCTACACCTTTAGTTTGGAGGAAGTGGGAGGAGCCAAAGGAGAAATTATTAAGAGTAAGGACTAATTCCGCTAGACAGAGTAGGGTGGTGGTAGAGGGGAACTGATTAGGTCTGGAAACCAACAAGAAGCGTAGAGCTTTGCGACCTTCCTGATGGGGGATGGAAGTATATAGGGAGTGGACATCCATGGTGAAAATAAAGCGGTGGGCGCCAGGGAACATAAAATTCGCGGCCTGGTATGAGAAAAATCAATGCCTTTGAATGGAAAATCCTATAAAAAGTAGTGGTCACGGCCCAGTTCATCACCGGTAAAGCCCTCCCAAGCACTGAGTGCATCTACATGAACGGCTGTCGGATGAAAACATAATTTGCCCTGAAATATCCTCACCACCCAGGACATGCTATTTTCGCGATGCTGACATCAGGTAGAAGGTACAAGAACCTCAGGACTCGCACCACCACGTTCAGGAACAGTTACAACCCTTCAGCCATCAGGCTCTAGAACAAAGCGGATAACTACACCCACTGGCCATCCAGTGACATGTTCCCACAACCAATGATCTCAGTTTAAGGACCCTTACCCCGTGATTTCATGTCCTGAGTATTTATGACTATTTATTTATATTTGTATTTGCACTGTATGTTGTCTTGTCCACTCCCGTGGACTGTTCATTGATCCTGTTGTAGTTACTAATCTACAGCTTTACTGGGCCGGGTGAGAGTTGAACAGTCCGCAAATTGGGACCGGCAGGGTGCGCTAGAGGCGAGGTTCACCACCCACAGCCACCGATCATAGCCGAACGTTGTCCGAGAGGATCTTCAAACTAAATCTAATGCAGATCTGTGTTGTTCCCTCGGTAGAATTTTTTTTTTTCATTCAGAAACAATGGGTCATCCAACAACTACAAGTACAGGTCATATTGTATTCTGTCGCCACAGGAATAAAAATGAATGTTATAGTCCGAGATTGCATGACTCTGTAAAGCTTTGTCTCACTTACCAATAACACGCAGAAAGATGGTCGCTGAGGTTCGGGAGCCATTAGTTGGAACGATAGTCACACGGTATTCCCCATTGTCCGACATGTTCAACGACTTCAGCAGAAGCGACCCATTGGAGATGAATACATAAGCCCGCGATGTGTAGGCCTTGTCAACGGTCACGGTCTGGTTGATCCACTGGGCGATTGTTTCCCCGTTAAAACTCCAGTTTCCACTGATGACATTGCCCGACGGCCGCACTGAAAAGAGCGCATTTCCCCCGACTGTGACACTTAATTGGCTGCGCTCAACGAAAATGGTAAACTGCTGAGACTCACCTGACAGAGAGAAAATCGTATGAGGGAAAAGCGACAGACACGGATAGAATCGAGAACTGCACGTATCTCAATCTGTACAAATACCAGGGGTCTCGACATAGCTCAGTAAGGTCGACCCTTATAACCCTGATTTTCATGACTCCAACCACCCGCCACTCTGATGATTATCCGACCACTGACTGTTCGAGAGAGTGACCCTCACCCGCCGTTATGCAGAGACAAAGAACGAGCGCTGCGAAGGGCAGTCCCGACATCCCGACAGAGAGCAGCGCCGATCTCTGTTACACTCGGAGACTGAGCCGCACTTCCGGGTTTGAGGGGCAGATAATTGGATTCTGACGTCACAAGCGGCAGCGCTGATTGGATCAGAGAATCTGTACTCTGCTCAGATCTGAATCAAACCTTGTGTGCTGTTCCCCAACTATCCGCTGCTGTGTTGAATCCGATAATGATCTCAAAGGTAGTTTCTCTCACCCGGCGACATGAAGTGATAAAGAGAGAGTAAACTGAACGTTATCCACGCGATCACGAGAGAGCAGCGACTATCTCTGTTGCATTCGTGGACTCAGCCGCATTTCCTGGCCTCCGTGCCAGATCCCGAGAATCCACTGTGTGAAAAACGGGAGCTGATTGGATCGCAGAGCCAGAAGATGGAGATTGAAGGAACCTAAAACGATGAGAACACACACTAATCCTCACTGGAGGGTCGGCGGCGATTCGGGCCAGCAGCTGTAAACTCCTTCTCAGAGAATCTCTGCTTGGCGTCTCATGTTTATACATTCACACAGGAAAGCACGTCATCGGCTGAATCCTATTAGATGACTGAAGAGATCTGGTATTGGTGTGTCACCAAGACTGGGAAGTGGAGAGCATTCTGACTGTGGTCATCGCCGTCTGGTGTGCAGGCTCCGATGCACAGGATCGACAAAGATTGCAGAGGGTTGTATATACAATCACATCCATCACAGTACAAGCCCCGCCATAATCCAATCCGTCTATAAAAGGCCGTGACTCATTAAGGACCATCACCACCAGGATACGCTCTCTTCTCATTATTACCAACCCAAGAATATACAGGAGCCGGAAGACAGACACTCAGAGATTTACCTCCAGCCTCTGCAATCAAATGTCTCACGGTCCATCGACCCACGAACACGTCCTCAAAATTAATCTTTAATTTGTTTATTCGTTTACTTGTTTGTTTATTCCTTTATTTGTTCATTCATTCGTTCGTTTACTTACTTAAATATTTGGCAAACTTTAGTACATGCATTACTTGCGGTGTCTATGGCAACGATCATGATACACACTCCCTGTCTCGACCAAATAGGTGCAGAACGATTCACCATGCTGGAACGGCCATGACGGAGTGAGACATTACTACCCTGGTCTGGCTTTGGTTAAGCAGGCTTGGGCTGAACAAGCTTCAACAATCGCAGGGCGGATGCTCTGAGTAAGTTATCGAGAACGTTTCGAGTAAGTATTATATTTTTCTGATAGTACATAGCTAGTGCGCTGAACAAGAGGAGGCCGCAACATACTTGGACGAACGCAGGCGAATGCTCGAAGTAAGGAATTAAGTTTGTGGTAAGTTGATTTCTTTTGACTAGCTAGTGCGCTGAGAACAGATGCGGAGTCAGTGTTCTGCTCCTTGTGTGAGATTTAGCGAAATTCAGATGCCACCTCTATCCCGCATAAATACATCAGCACAACGTACATCGAGTGCAGCTCCTGAGGGACCAACTTAAGGAACCGGAGCTGCTGTTCCGTGAGCTTCGATTCACACGGGAGCATGAGGAGCTGATAGGTAGAAGCTACAGGACGGTAGTCACCCCGAGATGAAGGAGGTAGTCTCCTGGGTGACTGGCAGGAGAGGGGAAGGGGACAGGCAGCCAGAGCAGCGCCACCCTGTGGCCGTACACCGCAATAATAGGTATACCGCACGAGATAGGGTGTCTGGGTTGCTGGGACGCGGGCATTACCAGGAAGAAGGTGGCCCAGAAGCGAAGGGTGAAGGAGAAGTGTTTGAGGAATTCCTCAATCAGAGGATCAGGACACCCATTCTGTGGACGTGGAAGAAACACCCGGTTCTGCTCCAACTCATAACGTCGGAGCACCATGATGAGTTTATCATGAAAGAGACGCTGCTACTCTGTTCTTATCTGATGCAGCCAAGCGGTCTGCCTGGTGGACTGAGAGCTCCTCGGGCTGGAACGCGACATTCAGAGTGTGGGAGGTGAGCCGTTTCGGTGAAACGGAGACTAGTGTAGTGCCGCAAGGGTCTGATTAGGAACAGTCAACGTGGATTTGTAGGTGGAAGGTCATGTTTGACAAAACTTGCTGAATTTTTTGAAGAGGTTACTCGGAAAGTTGACGAAGGTAAAACGGTGGATTTTGTCTATATGGACCTCACTAAGGCCTTTGACAAGTTTCCACACGGAAGGTTAGTTAGCTATTAATATTGAAGTAGTAAAGTAGATTCTAGAGTGGTTGGATGGGAGCTGCCAGAGAGTAGTGGTGGATAACTGTTGGTCAGGTTGGAGGTCGGTGGCTAGCGGTGTGCCTCAGGGATCTGTACTGGGTCCAATGTTGTTTGTCATTTATATTAATGATCTGGATGATGGGGTGGTAAATTGGATTGGTAAGTATGCAGATGGAACTAAGATAGGTGGCGTTGTGGATAATGAAGTAGGTTTTCAAAGGCCTCAGAGAGATTTGGGTCAGTTAGAAGAGTTGGCTGAAAGAGAGTAGATGGAATTTAATGCTGATAAGAGTGAGGTGCTACATTTTTTTTAGATTGGATTGGATTACATTCAACTTTATTGCCGTTGCGCCGAGTACAGATACAGAGCTAATAAAATGCAATTAGAATCTGACCAGAAATGCAAAGAATAGTGTTATTATGAAATAAATGCGAAAATCGTGCTACAGCACACAAATATAAAAGTACTGAGACAGTACAATATGGATGCAATGTTGCTTTGCCGTGTGATCAGAGGTTCAGCAGTGTCACAGCCTCAGGGAAGAAGCTCTTCCTGTTCCTGCTGGTGCGGGAGCGGCGGCTCCTGTAGCGCCTACCGGATGGGCGGAGAGTAAAATGTACATTTTGGTAGGACTAATCAAAGTAGGACATACATGGTAAATGGTAGGGCATTGAAGAATGCTGTAGAACAGAGTGATCTGGGAATAATGGTGCATAGTTCCATGAAGGTGGAATCTCATATGGATAGGGCGGTGAAGAAAGCTTTTAGTATGCTGGCCTTTATAAATCAGAGCATTGATTATAGGAGTTGGGATGTAATGTTGAAATTGTAGAAGGCATTGCTAAAGACAAATTTGGAGTATTGTGTGCAGTTCTGGCCACTGAATTATAAGAAAGATGTCAATAAAATAGAGAGAGTTCAGAGAAAATTTACTGGAATGTTACCTGGGTTTCAGCACCTGAGTTACAGGGAAAGGTTGAACACGTTGGGTCTTTATTCTTTGGAGCGTAGAAGGTTGAGGGGGGACTTGATAGAGGTGTTTAAAGTTATGAGCGGGATAGATAGAGTTGACGTTTATAGGGATTTTTCCATTGAGAATGGGGGAGATTCAAACAGGATAACATGAGTTCAGAGTTAGGGGGTAAAATTTAGGGACAACGCGAGGGGGAACGTCTGTACTCCGAGAGTGGTAGCTGTGTGGAACGAGCTTCCAGTAGAAGTGGTAGTGGCAGGTTCGATGTTGTCGTTCAAAGAAAAAATGGGTAGATATATGGACAGGAAATGAATGGAGGGTTATGGTCTGAGTATAGAACAGTAGGACTGGATGAGAGTAAGCGTTCGGTATGGACTAGAAGGGCCGAGATGGCCTGTTTCCGTGCTGTAATTGTTATATGGTTTATAACAAAGTCTTTGGATAATGAAGATACCAAATATTGCTTCAAGCTTCCAATGTTTGAAGGAAATTACACATAAAATCCAGAGCACATTACACTCATGTTAGGTCAAAGTGCCTTCAGATCTCGCGCCACCAGATTATGTATGAAGATGTGTCGAATTGGCGATTCCTGAAACAATCGTTATGAAAGAACGGTGAGAGAGATTGACAAGGTAGGTGCTGAAAATTCAAACCTCTATAATTCTACCTCTCTTTCAAGTTCGCGAACCGGACACGTGAAACGGTCACTAATATGATCGATAAACACGAGACTTGGAACAGACCGACTGGCCCCTTCATTCCGCTCCACGAAGTGTGAAGCTCGCTTGCAATCTGATCTTGGTGTCACATTCATTTTCCGGTCTGTATATCATCAACTCCAAAAAGGCCGATGACTGATGAGCTTTCTCTCGAAACACGGCATACTCAAGGAGGGCCGCAACTTGCCAGCCCCCACTACACTCCCACAAACACAAACACCTTTAGAGCTGTCAGTGATAGAGAATTACAAGGGTCACAGTACTCCGTGAGCACAAACACCCCCACGACTGCATTAAACGTCAGGAACACTGAAGCTAAACACTTTGACTTGTTCTGCATACCCTCACCCTCTAAGTCAGACCGACGCAGGATCTCACATGAAATAAATAAATCCTTAGCAACGGCAAATGCGCAGCAGAGATGGGGGACCCGAGAAAATCCGCAAATGCGGGAGATACAGATTAACACAGAAAATGACGGAGGAATTCAGCAGGCGAGGTAGCAAACATTCGGTGTGAGACCCTTCATCAGGACTGGAGGTTCGAAGGAGACAGACTGAGAAAGTACGGGAAGTGGAGGAAGAGGAACACGGTGGCATGTGATTGGCAAAAAAGAGCAAGGGGGAGGGTGAAGTAAAGATCTGTTAAGTTGATTTGTGGAAGAGATAAAGGGCAGGGGAGGTGGGGCTGTCTAATTGGAGAAAAAATAAGACGATGGGAGAATGGGAAGGGAGAGGAGAAACAGAGGGAGTTTATGGGCAGGTAAGTAGATAAAGCGAGAAAGGGAAAACGGAATGGGGAATGATAACGAAGAGGGGATCAGAGAAGTGTGAGGAATTCAACAGCCAAGTTGAGGACAGATCAAATTTTGAGGCGAAGTTGGTGATATTTTTGCATCACCACGGGCGCGGGAAAAGCCAACAATGCAGTAGATATATTGAGTCAGGAAAACTTCCCGAGCACACCAAACGAACGATACCCCCGATCTAAGTAGATGGCAGTCAATATTATGAAATTTCAAATCTCCCGTCAGGAAAAACCCTATCATCATTTAACCCTTCCAGAATCTGCCTCTCTATTTGCTTCTCGATATCCCCGTTACGTTAATAACGTTAATGGGGAGAAACATAAACTGCTGGAAACACTCAATAGGTCGGGCAGCATCTGTGAAAGGAGAAACAGGGGTTGACATCGCAATGCAGGATGGGAAGGTGGGGAAACAATAAAGCGTCAATAAATTGTGAGATGAGCTTTCACCGGAGAGGGAGGGTCATGTGTGCAGCAGTTCTGACAGAGGATCTTCGACTTGAAATCTTCACAGTTTCTGCGCCACAGAGGCTACCTGACCGTCTGAGTCTATTCCGGGATCACCTTTTTTTAAAAAAATATTTCCATCAATTCCAGCGCGTGCGTTGTCTTAAAATTCAGTTAATTTTAATACAAATGTGAACGAAACGAACTCTCAGGTAACCCATCCTGCTGGGGGATCCCGCTTTTTCAGGCGAACGATGCTTAGGTCACCGGTAATGTGGTCTCCCAATTCAACGCGGGTCTCAGCGACATATAAGTGAGCACACGGAGAGCACGGAGCACAGTACTCTATATGACCCCAATTCACTCACAGGTGGGTTGTCGCCTCACCTGGGAAGATCGTGTGGGACCCTGCATGGAGGCCAGGAAGGAGGTGAAGGGGCAGGTCTTGCACTTGTTCCGCTTGCAAGGATAAATACCCGGAGGGAGATCAGTGGGGAGGGACAAATGGAGAAGGGAGTCGCGCAGGGTGCGATCCATGCAGAAAGCAGATATTGGGGTGGTGTGGTGGGAAAGATCTACTTGGTGGTGGGATCGCGCTGGAGTTTGAGGAGGTTCTGGACAATTCTGTGGTGTAAGCGGAGTCTGGGCTCTCTGTTTTGCCATTTGCCGCTCCAGTTCCACATAAACCTTTCAAACGTCAGGTCCAGATTTCCCAATCAGGAAACGTCTGCCCAGACTGAACTGTATTTCACAACTGTAATCGTTGAATAGATTCATGTCAGTCCCTCTGGATATAAAACAACTAGAGAACGTTCAAAAATGAGGAAATGACACTAAATCATGGATAATTTCTCTGTCTCTGAAACCCCAGCCTCTACACCACTCCCTCTCTGAAACGGCAAGCATTCTATTCACACCCTCCCTGTCTCTATAAACACTTTTATCCCGCGCCCCTCCGACTCTGTGACCACTCCTGCCACAAACCTCATCCATGTCTCTGTAACCACCACCCTCCAAGCCAGGACACTGCTCGGCTGTCGATAAATCCGCCTACCGCTACACCCTCTCGTCTGTAAATCCGTCAAGACCCTACATCCATCCATCCGAACCTCCTCTCTCCTTTACCGCTCGCTGCTTCTGAAACACGCTCTAAGCACGACACATCTCCCAATTTCTGTCCCCTACAACCACCTGTCTGTGTATACACCTCAATTGCTGCTCCCATCGGAGTGTCCGTAACCCCCTCCGGTCCCAATAACCTTCCCCATCTCTGTAACGGCTTACACCGTTAATGAAATATTTCAGATTCCTTGGGAGATATGGACATTCTGGTGTGAAGATGTATTTTTAACCACTTTCGTTACGATTTGTGGATGGGACCCAATTGTCAGATTGAATCGGTTGTGTTTGGGAAGTTCTGCTCAGATTTTGGGAATCATCTATCCAGGATGCAAATTGAGGGGGGATCACTGGGAGGGAATTAAAGAGGAGATGAATACTGCTCGAAAGGTCGGTGTGGTGAGTTGGGGCGGGATCGGAGGGGATGGGGAACCGGGACAGAAGTGTCTGGGGTAGATCTTTGTGAATGGTTGGGGAGGGTCGAGAAGCCGAGTGCTTCCTTGTGTTGCTGACTCCGTGTGTACATCCGGCATCAGATGTTGTGGACACTGGGTATAAAACAAGGCTGGGGGCAGGGTCTCTGATCTGACAAAACGGGATTAAGCGCGCCAAAGGTTGACATTCGCGAGGTGCTTTTCCATTGTTTTTCTCACAATTCAGGGCTCGTTGAATTGAGCTCCGGAAGTGTTTGTTACACAATACCAGTTTGCTCAGAACCAACTTTAATTACTACAAAGGATGGAGCCGATTGCAGCTGCAGAAATCAGATCCACCGCAACCTGATTAACCCTTTATGAACGGCCAGAGACTCATAGAGAGGGCGGAGAGCGAGACTGAACACGGGACTCTGCGGCTGCGCCACTGCAGAACACATTGGTCTCTGATCTCCTGTCAGTGCTTTGTTTCCGAGTGTCATTTCTTCCTCGAATTGGCACAAATTACTGCAAGGACACGCCGGTTCGGGGAGTAGCTGTGGACAGAGACACTGTCCGCTTTTCGGATCCGAGATGAAGGCACCAGGACCCAGAACATCAACTGGTTCTCACACCCAGAGATTTGGCAGTGATCTTTAACACACTTTAACACATCGAGTGAAACAACAGCCGGCATATCCATGACCCCACCCACACTGGACATTCTCTCTACCCTCTTCCCCACCCCATTCCTTCGTTACAAGCCTGCAAGCACGTACCACCAGTCACAAGGACAGAGAGGAGACATGTTTAGCGATTTAGTGTTCACGGTTTCATTGTCCATTCAGAAATCCTTCTGTGGAAGGGCAGAAAATGCTCATGAAATTTTGCCTGCGTGTCTGCTGTCTCCATGCTTTTGTAGCTCCTCCCTGATTGTGGTAATTCGAAGATAGGAAAGGGATAAATGTTTGATAGTTCGCGGCTTGACGGCCATGGCGAAAGGTGACGGAAGATGAGATCTGGAGCTGATTAGCTCTGATCATACCGGAAGTTAGGGCAGGGTAGAGTGGACAAGTGGCCTTCGTTTCTTCCTGTTTGCTTGTTCTCGTCTCCCAGGGCAAGAGTAAGGTGGAAGGAGATTCAACATCTCTTTTGCCCCCAAATTAAACTGTTAGACGCCACAGCGAGACAGGCGTCGTCTTCACCGTAACTCACACCTTTATTGAAAGATTTAAATGGTATTGCACAGTTGGCATGTTAAAGTATGTTTATAATGAATGAAGTTTTTTATTTCCCTTCTGTGACATTGATCACAGTGCACCCATGGGTGGGGCCGATGCCGTACAGTTCGCGAGTACACCCCGAGGTGTGTGTGTGTATGTGTGTGTGTGTGTGTGTGTGTGTGTGTGTATGTTTGTGTGTGTTTGTGTGCGTGTGTGTGTGTGTAAGTGTGTGTGTATGTGTGTAAGTGTGTGTGTGTATGTGTGTATATGTGTGTGTGTAAGTGTGTGTGTGTGTCTGTGTGTGTGTATTTGTGTGTGTGTGTCTGTGTATGTGTGTGTGTGTCTGTATGTGTGTGGGTGTGTAAGTGTGTGTGTGTGTGTGTAAGTGGGTGTCTGTGTATGTGTGTGTGTGTCTGTATGTGTGTGGGTGTGTAAGTGTGTGTGTGTGTGTGTAAGTGGGTGTGTGTGTAAGTGGGTGTATGTGTAAGTGTGTGTGTGTGTGTGTGTGTGTGGAATGAATATGTGTGTAGAAGAGCGGGTTAGAGGAATCTGCGGGGGGATGGGTTGTGGGGTCTGTGGTTTAGTTTTCATTACAGTCCCACGGAACTGATTGAACGCTTAAGGGTGGTTTGAGAAGGCTTGGATGTGGCGTGAATGCTACAATTAGTAAAGCCTCAGGTCCTGATGGAAAAATAAGCGGTTATTTATTTCGATGTTTAAATCACCCTGTATTTTGTCCGCCATGAACTATCCTGTGGAGTAGAGGGAGAGAAGCATCAGAAAGTGGGTTCTGTTCTGTATTATTTATTGTTTAATTGAACCGTTGAAGACCTATGAGGAAGTCATTCCCACAGTTTCCCTTTTCTCTCTTATCTATTGCTAGCAGACAGTGTGGAGTTGGACACTGCTGCAGAACAGCCTGCTGCAGTTGCCTTTCTTCACCAGCGACACCCAGTGGTCGATGTGTGCAACGTTTACATCTTTACTCACCAGGGTTATTTCGCTCGCCCCTCCTGAACTCTCACTCCCCACCCGGCATCTCCTGCTCTGAGGCCGAAGGGCAAAAAAAGAAAACGATGAGCCCCACCACCCTCTGGTCCCTGCCCTAGGAAATCTGTTCATTGTGCCTTCACACTGGTGGGGTCCGAAGCCGGGAACTCCCCACCTGACAGTACTTTGCGTGTAATTTTCCCAATCGAAGTGTGACAGTTGAAGGAAGACGCCCACCACAAATTTCTCCGTGAGGGGTCGGGCAAGGGAGGGGTGATTAATAGCAGCCTTGCCAACAACACCCAGACCCACCCCTTTTAAAAAAGGGGAGAATAATCACTACGCTTTGCTGAAAATATTCCGGTGTAAATGGTTTTCCTGGCGACGCTTTCTTGCTGAGATATATCCCACAGGAGATCAAAGACTCGCTGTTTGTAATCAACTAGGTGTATAAATCAATTCGGTGTATAAGATGATGAAAGGCATTGATCGTGTGGATAGTCAGAGACTTTTTCCCATCGCTGAAATGGTTGAGAGAAGAGGACACAGGTTGAAGGTGCTGTGGAGCAGGTACAGAGGGGATGTCAGTGGTAAGTTTTCTTTATACAGAGAGTGCGTGGAATGGGCTGCCAGCAACGGTGGTGGAGGCGGATACAATAGGGTCTTTTAAGAGACTTTTGGATAGGTACATGGAGCTCAGAAAGATAGAGGGTTATGGGTAAGCGTAGTAATTTCTCAGGTAGGGGCATGTTTGGGACAACACTGTGGGCCGAAGGGCCTGTATTGTGCTGTAGGTTTTCTATGTTTCTCTGTTTCTAACACACACTGATATTTCTAAAACCAGACAACTTTCCATGGCACAAGACACTCAGCATCTCACCCCTTCCTGATGAATATCCCAACTCCTCACGGAGCCTCCTAAATGCTGACGACCAGGACGGGGTGTCTGGATCCTGTCCAGGATCAGAATCACGTTTACTATCACTGACTTATGCCACCCCTGCTCCTCCCCCACCCCCAACACCCAATCCCGTTTAAAGCACTGAAACCCAGAAGTGTTGAGAATCCATTCCTGCCTTTGTGCCTTTGTGCCAGCCACTGTTCTGTAAAGGCCACCACATCATACTTCCATGTATGTATCCAAGCTCTCAGTTCATCACCTTTGTCCCTGATGCTTCTTGCATTGAAGTACACGCACGTTGGCCCTTCCGCCTTATTACCTTTACACCTTTTTTTTCTGCTTCTCTTTCCTCAGAGCCTCTTTATATATTAGAACTTGCTTTACTCCATGCGCTGTACCTGCTGTTCTCGCATGACCTTTATCCACCTTCACCTCACTATCTGCTCTAACACTTTGGTTCCCTCCCTCTGAAAATCCAGTTTATACCCTCCAGAGAAGCAGGAGCAAACCTTCCCGCAAGGATGTTAGTCCTCCTCCTATTCTGTGGAGTTGCCTGTGGAAAGGTCAGTCATCTGCCAAAACAAGACTAAGCACAAAAAAAGTCTGACACTTCTGAATTGAGATCCACTTTCTTTTTTTGGAATGAGCGGTTGGTTGGTCTGAGCTCGGGATTTGCTGGTTACGCATGCAAGACGAGTGGAAACATATTGGTGAGTTACTGTTCGTGCATTCATAGTGCAGTCTGAAATTATATGGCGGAGGGGAGGAAGCAGTTCATGAAATGTTAAATGCCTGCCTGCTGCCTTCCTGCCCCCGCACCTCCCCCATGATTGTAGCCATTCGAAGACAGGGAGGAGATAAATGCTTGAATGTTAGGGGATTGAGGGTCAGGCAGACTGAGACAGAAGATAAGATCTGAAGCTGATTCGCTGACTGGTGGGGCAAGCGGCCATTTCATCCTCTTCCTATTAGCATACCATCGCTAGATCGTCCTAAATTAACTATGATATAATATCATTCATTCAGATGCTGTGGTTTAACGTTACAAAATAGGCTCTGGTCCTCCATCATGTCGGATTCACACACAATGGACGAAAGAAAGAAGCAATGGTAATCAGGACTGAGGAAGAAGAAGAAGAAGATCGGCGGTGGTGGGGGAGGGAGAACAAGGTTAATGCAGCACCAGAGGTCTCTCAATGCTGCTTCTCAGGTTGACTCTGTGGTTAAGAGGGCATATGACGTGTTGGCATTCATCAACCGTGGGAATGAGTTTGAGAGCGTACAGGTAGTGTTGCAGCTTTCTAGGATCCCGGTCAGACCCCACTTGCAGTACTGTGCTCAGTTATGGCCGCCTCACTACAGGAGAGATGTGGAAACTATTGAAAGGGTGCAGAGGAGATTTACGAGGATGTTGCCTGGATTGGTGAGCATGCCTTATGAGAATAGATTGAGTGAACTCGGCCTTTACTCCTTGGAGTGACAGAGGATGAGGGGTGACCTGATAGGGGTGTACAAGATGGTGAGAGGCATTGATCGTGTGGATAGTCGGAGGACTTTTCCCAGGGATGAAATTGCTAACGCAAGAGGGCACAGCTTTAAAGTGCTTTAGGTAGGTACAGAGGAAATGTTTGGGGTAAGTTTTTTTACGATGAAGTGGTGATTGCGTGTAATGGACTTTGGGTGGAGGCAGATACGGTAAAGACATTTAAGAGACCCCTGGATATGTAGATGGAGCTTAGGAATGTGGATAATCCGAGTTTATTTCTAGTATAAGGACATGATCGCCGCAGCTTTGTGGGCAGACAGGCCTATATTGTGCTGTAGCCTATTAAGTTTCTATAAGATCGGCGGTGGAGGAGGAAGGGAGGGAGAGCTAGATTCATATCTGTTGCACAAACAGCCTAAAGAGTGAAAGATCCAGCAAATGATGCGATTAATCATTCAAACACAGCATGTCACCTCCCAGAATTCACAGAGTCTGAGAAATGTAAGGAACAAGGAGACTAAAACCACTCTTGCCCGCAAGTCAATGTCTGGACTCTGCCGAGAGACGGTAGTCTTCCCCGCCACACATTGCCTTCTTGAAAGATGTTAGAGAGATGACACCGTTTAATTTTCAAAACATTTTCATGCTGAATAAAGCTTCACCCCCTTCCCAGGCTGCCTCCCGGAATCACTGCCATTGCCAAGTGGCCACATTGTTGCTGACCCTGCTGCTTCACGGGGGTCGGACTGGATTCAGTCACTGCTCGGCAGATGGATTGGAACAACAATCCGGTCACCACTGAAGTCACCATCACTGGCCTTTCAGCTTGACCGACTTGCCCTCCTCTCGCATTCTTGTTCCAGCTTCTTGGCTACTTCCATAGAAACCATGGAAACCATAGAAAAAACTACAGCACAGAATCAGGCCGTTTGGCCCTTCTTGGCTGTGCCGAACCATTTTCTGCCTAGTCGCACTTACCTGCACACGGATCATATCCCTCCATACACCCCCCATCCATGTATTTGTCCAATTTATTCTTAAATGTTAAAAAACCACACACTTACCACCTCGCCTGACAGCTCATTCCATACTCCCACCACTCTCTGTGTGAAGAAGCCCCTCCCCATGTTCCCTTCAAACTTTTCCCCCCTCACCCTTAACCCATGTCCTCTGTTTTTTTTTCTCCCCTTGCCTCAGAGGAGAAAGCCTGCTTGCATTCACTCTATCTATACCCATCATAATTTGATACACCTCTTCCTTTCCACTCCTGGTGAAGGGTCTCGACCTACAACGTCGATCTTCTGCAGGTGTTGCTGAACCTGCCGAGCTCTTCCAGTATTGAGTGTTTGCTCCCCCTGCGATGCCCTGGAAGCTTCTTGGGGGATGGGATGTGTGGCACGTGGTTTAGTTTTTTTACAGCCCCTTGGAACTGACTTAATGCTTGAGAGTGGGTGAAGAAGGGTTTGGCCAGGTGTGAATACTATACGTACTACAGCCTTCAGTCCTGAAGGGGGAGAAAAAAACCAGCTATAACTAACATCGATCTGTAAAACCGTTTGAATGTTTTTCAGCATGAACTGGCCTGTGGGGTGAGGTGATCGATGGAGGGGGAACTGAGTTGTTTTTGACAGCATTTCTGTTTGAATTGAACTGCTGAAGAAATATGGGAAGTGATTACCGCAGTTCCCCATTTCTCTCTTATCTATTGCTAGCAGAGTGTAGCGTTAGACACTGCAACAGAACTAACGGATACAATAACAACGTTAACGTTCCCTGCCTCCACCAGCGGCACTTAACAGCCGATGTGTGCACAGTCTATAGAATGCAGTGCAGTTACTCACCAGGACTATTATACGTCAACCTACGACCACCACCCCCACCACTGCACCCACCGACGCACCCCACCTCCCACCTCCTCCCTCGCACCCTCTCTATCGCTCTCGCCGTGGGGGCGAATGGCAGCAATAAGATGAACGAATAGCGCCACCCGCTTATCCCGCCACTCGGAAATCTTCCCGTCCTGCCTGCATCACAGTGCGGGTCCGATTCCCGGAACCCGCTACCTGACAGCACTTTGGGACCACCTTCCCCAGACAGGGTCTGACAGTTCAAGGAGGGAACCCACCAGTAACACCTCAGTGAGGGGTTTTGGGAAGGGAGGAGTGATAAATACCAGCCTTGACAACAGCACCCAGATTCATCCCTTAAAATACTAAGGAACAATCCCCACAACTCTCTGCTGAAAATATTCCCCTGGGAATTGTTTTCCATACAACCGTTTTACCATATAGCAATTACAGCACGGAAACGGGCCATCTCGGGCCTTCTAGTTCGTGCCGAACTCTTATTCTCACCTCGTCCTACCGACCTGCACTCAGCCCACAACCCTCCATTCGTTTCCTGTCCATATAGCTGTCCAATTTTACTTTAAATGACAATATCTGAACTACCTCTACCTCTTCTACCAAAAGCTCGTTCCACACAACTACCACTCGCTGAGTTAAGAAGTTCCCCCACGTGTTACCCCTAAACTTTTTCACCCTAAAACTCAATTCATGTCCTCTTGTTTGTATCTCTCCCACTGTCAATGGAAAAAGCCTATCCACGTCAACTGTATCTATCCACCTGATAAATTTAAATACCTCTATCAAGTCCCCCCTCAACTTTCTCGGCTCTAAAGAATAAATACCCAACTTGCTCAATCTTTCTCTGTAAATTAGGTGCTGAAATCCAGGTAACATCTAGTAAATCTTCTCTGTACTCTCTCTATTTTGTTGACATTTTTCCTGCACTTCGGTGACCAGAACTGTACACAGTACTCTAAATATTGCCTTTCCAATGCCTTGTACAATTTTAACATTCCATTCCTGGTGACCCTATCCCGCTGAGGTATGTCTCAGTGGAGAGACTATGTTCATTCTGTAATCTATCAACACACATTGATATTGGACAAATCAACCAACCTCCCTTACCACCCGATCCCGAGAAGCTCAATCCTTCCTGCTGAATCTGTCTGCTCTTGGTTTTTAAAATGCTCTCCCTGGTACATCTATAGATTTTTTTCTACGATCATTGGTGACGTACCACGTACTCTGATAGTTTAAGGAGACAGCCCACCAGAAACACCTGAGTGAGGGTTTTGGTAAGGGAGCGGTGATAAATTCCAGCCTTGCCAGCAACACATAGATTCATCCCTTAAAATACTCAGCAACAATCCCAACCACTCTTTCCTAACACCCGGTTAAATATCTCAATTGCTATGTTTTTATTTTCTCTCATTCTCTGTAGTTGCATTAATGTGCTGATCCATCATTAACTCCCAAGTTCCTTTTCGCCTCGTTTCTGTTTTTACATCGAACACAGAACATAGAATAGCACAGCACAGACCAGGCCTTTCGGCCTACAATGTTGTGCCGACCCTCAAACTCTGCCTCCCATATAAGCCCCCAACTTAAATTCCTCCATATACCGGTCTAGTAGTCTCTTAAACTTCACGAGTGTATCTGCCTCCACCACTGACTCAGGCAGTGCATTCCACGCACCAACCACTCTCTGAGTAAAAAACCTTCCTCTAATATCCCCCTTGAACTTCCCACCCCTTACCTTAAAGCCATGTCCTCTTGTATTGAGCAGTGGTGCCCTGGGGAAGAGGCGCTGGCTATCCACTCTATCTATTCCTCTTATTATCTTGTACACCTCTATCATGTCTCCTCTCATCCTCCTTCTCTCCAAACAGTAAAGCCCTAGCTTCCTTAATCTCTGATCATAATGCATACTCTCTAAACCAGGCAGCATCTGGTAAATATCCTCTGTACCCTTTCCAATGCTTCGACATCCTTCCTATAGTGAGGTGACGAGAATTGGACACAGTACTCCTAGTGTGGCCTAATCAGAGCTTTATAGAGCTGCATCATTACAACGCGACTCTGAAACTCTATCCCTCGACTTATAAAAGCTCACAACCCCATAAGCTTTCCTAACTACCTTATCCACCTGTGATGCAACTTTCAGGGATCTGTGGACATATATCCCGATATCCCTCTGCTCCTCCACACTACCAAGTATCCTGCCATTTACCTTGTACACTGCCTTGGAGTTTGTCCTTCCAAAGTGTACCACCTCACACTTCTCCGGGTTGAACTCCATCTGCCACTTCTCAGCCCACTTCTGCATCCTATCAATGTCTCTCTGTAATATTTGACAATCCTCTACACTATCTAGAACACCACCAACCTTTGTACCGTCTGCAAACTTGCCAACCCACCCTTCTACCCCCACATCCAGGTCGTTAACAAAAATCACGAAAAGTAGAGGTCCCAGAACAGATACTTATGGGACACCACTAGTCACAATTCTCCAGTCTGAATGTACTCCCTCCACCACCACCCTCTGCCTTCTGCAGGCAAGCCAATTCTGAATCCACCTGGCCAAACTTCCCTGGATCCCATGCCTTCTAACTTTCTGAATAAGCCTACTGTGTGGAACCTTCTTAAATGCCTTACTAAAATCCATATAGATCACATCCACTGCACTATCCTCATCTATATGCCTGATCACCTCTTCAAAGAACTCCATCAGGCTTGTTAGACACGATGGCCCTTCACAAAGTCATGCCGACTGTCCCTGATCAGACCATGATTCTCTAAATGCCTACAGATCCTATCTCTAAAAACCTTTTACAACAGCTTTCCCACCACAGACGTAAGACTCACTGGTCTATAATTACCTGAACTATCCCTACTACCTTTTTGAACAAGGGGACAGCATTCGCCTCCCTCCAATCCTCTGGTGCCATTCCCGTGGACAACGAGGACATAAAGATCCTAGCTAGAGGCTCAGCAATCTCTTCTCTCGCCTCGTGGAGCAGCCTGGGGAATATTCCGTCAGGCCCCGGGGACTTATCTGTCCTAATGTATTTTAACAACTCCAACACCTCCTCTCCCTTAATATCAACATGCTCCAGAACATCAACCTCACTCATATTGTCCTCACCATCATCAAGTTCCCTCTCATTGGTGAATACCGAAGAGAAGTATTCATTGAGGACCTCGCTCACTTCCACAGCCTCCAGGCACATCTTCCCACCTTTATCTCTAATCGGTCCTACCTTCACTCCTGTCATCCTTTTTTTCATTCTCGTAATTCAAGAATGCCTTGAGGTTTTCCTTTACCCTATCCTTGCCATAGAGGGAGTACAAAGAAGGTTCACCAGATTGATTCCTGGGATGGCAGGACTTTCATATGAAGAAAGACTGGATGAACTGGGCTTGTACTCGTTGGAATTTAGAAGATTGAGGGGGGATCTGATTGAAACGTATAAGATCCTAAAGGGATTGGACAGGCTAGATGCAGGAAGATTGTTCCCGATGTTGGGGATGTCCAGAACGAGGGGTCACAGTTTGAGGATAGAGGGGAAGCCTTTTAGGACGGAGATTAGGAAAAACTACTTCACACAGAGAGTGGTGAATCTGTGGAATTCTCTGCCACAGGAAACAGTTGAGGCCAGTTCATTGGCTATATTTAAGAGGGAGTTAGATATGGCCCTTGTGGCTATGGGGGTCAGGGGGTATGGAGGGAAGGCTGGGGCGGGGTTCTGAGTTGGATGATCAGCCATGATCATAATAAATGGCGGTGCAGGCTCGAAGGGCCGAATGGCCTGCTCCTGCACCTATTTTCTATGTTTCTATGTTTCTACTTGCCAAGGCCTTCTCATGCCCCCTTCCTGCTCTTCTCAGCCCCTTCTTAAGCTCCTTTCTTGCTTCCCTGTATTCCTCAATAGACCCATCTGATCCTTGCATGCTAAAAGTCATGTATGCTGCCTTCTTCCACCTGACTAGATTTTCCACCTCACTTGTCACCCATGGTTCCTTCACCCTACCATTCTTTATCCAGTTCCCAGCCTTCTCCCCGTTACCTTTTAATGCCATGTCAAATCAAGAACCTATCAATCTCTCGGATTACTCGGAGGCATTTAAAGTCTGGAAGAAGAATAATGGAATGGTCGGGGAGGGGTGAGTTGGCAGGGGATCGAGTGTGATAGGGAACTGGGAGTGAAGTGTTTGGGACATATTCTACTGAATGATTCGGCATGTTAAAGGACCGGAGAATTGCTTTGTGTTGCTGTTCCCCTGTACTCAGCTGACAACAGATGTTGCAGACAGTATAAGGATAAAAGAAAGTTTGAGACAGGATCTCTGACCTGACAACACAGGACTAAGCTCGTCAAAGGCAAACATTCGTGAGAAGTTTTTTTGCTTTTTCTCTTGGTTTTTCTTAGAATTGAGCTCGGGAAGTATGTGTTACACAATGCCAGTTTGTTCGGAACCGACTTTGTTTACAACAAGGGAAGCAGCCGATTGCCATCTGCAGAAACTAGATCGACAGAAAGTTAACTCTTTATAAACACCAACAGAGAGACAGAGAAGATGGGGAGCGTGACTGAACACGGGTCACCGAGGGTGCGCCAGAACAGACCACGTCCATCTCAGATCTCCTATCGCCTCTTTTTTTTTATTTTTCGAGTGTCATCTTCTTCTCATATGTACGCTTTTTAATCCTGAGGACGTGTCTTCTGGTCTTAGATTCTCCCACCATAAGAAACATCCTCTCCACATCCACTCTCTCTGTGTCAACTGGTCCTGGATTCCCCCACTATGGAAAACATCCTCTCCACATCCAATCTCTCAAAGCCTTTCACCATTCGAGAGGTTTTATTGAGGTCACCCCTCATTCTTCTGAACTCGCTGTATACAGGCCCAGGGCCATTGAAAGCTATTCATAGGACAAGCCATTCTACCCTGGAATGACTTCCACACAGCTGCTTTGAACTCTTCATCAGTTTCAGCTCATCGTTTGTCAGACAAACGGCTCAGACCTGCTTACAATGCCACAAGTGAGCTGTCATCAGGGCATTATGAAGTTTTAATATTGCATCTTGCTTTTATATTCGAGTCCTCTTGAAATGAATGCCAACACCTCTTTTACCTTCGTCATCAGAGACTGATCCTGCAAGTCAACCTTTAACGAATCCTGCACAGGGAATCCCAAGTCCCTTTGTACCCCAGTTTTTGTCTTGTATTTTCTTTCCATTTAGGAAACAGTCAACCTTCCATTTCATCCCCCAAAGTGCATGCTTAAACACTTCCGAAAGTACATTCCAACTGCCTCTTTTGACCATTCTCCCAATCTGTCTGAGTCCTTCTTTAGCCTCTCTAATTTCATGTCTCTTCATCTATCTTCCAATCGTCTGCAAACCTTACAACAAAACCATCACTACCCCCATCCCACTCATTGACATCTGACGGAAAGGAATCTTTCCCAACACAGACCCTGTGAAACACCACTCGTCACCGTTTGCCAGTCCGAAAAGGGTTCCCTTATTCCCACCCTTCGTCTCCTTCCCGGACTACGTGTTCCCGTTCTGGGAAACTGCCAAGCGGCCTGCATTATTTCCCGATTTTCTGGAGCTGCTTCGGCGACGAGTGCTTTCGGGGTGAGGCTCTGGGTGTGACCCGATTCCTCGCCGATTTCGCCGACTGAAGCATCTGGGGAGACCGAAATGTCGAGACAGCAGGCGCTGTGCGAGCTACCGGAGGCCTCTCTATTTCTCCCGATGGTGACAGACAGTCCACTGGTCCCAGAGTCAGGGCAGCTCGAATTGACTCAGGTTATCAAATCATTTTGATGTAACTGAGTGGAATTCAAAGCGATCTGCGTGAGATTCAGGGGTACACGCAAAAAGAAAATTATATTCAGGTGGACAGCGGCAAAGTGAATTGTTGAATTCCAACAGTGAGAGAAGACAACACAATCAACTTGAATACTATGGGTTAATGGCTGCAGGAGCCCATACTGATATAATTTGATTCATGTTATCCAAATGAAAGAAAAAAAAATACGGAAAGCACAAATTGGGAGCGGGTGGTAAATACGAGAGGAATTAGTGAGAAGGTGAGAGAAGGAAAAGTGAAATCCAGATTTACATGAAATACCGAGAGTGGTCGGTGCCTTGAACGCACTGTCAGGGGAAGCAGTGAATTGCAGCTTAAGTGTCATTTGGGCATTTACGCGGGGAATGGAAGTGTGCTGATCTCATATCGGCAGATGTATTGTTCTAATCTCACATGATGGTTTTCGTTGGCCGAGGTGCCAGTTCCTATTCACGTCTGTTCCCCACCCCTCGCCACCCCCCAGCCACCTTGAGCTGTACGAACCAAAGAGCAAAGAAAGAAGAAGTTTGAATCCATAATACCCAAAAAAAAAATCAGGTAACTGCGTTACAGTGAAACATAGACACCAGGGAGACTGGTGGAAGAACCAGGGGATGTGAACGGGTTATGGGGTAAATCAGGATTTTTCAAACAGGAAGTGACGTCATAATCTCGGTGTACAGGAACATTGGTAACGGAGGCTGAATCAGTGACTCGGATTGATAATCATTTACTGAGCTAATTCACGCAGAAATCAGGAGGCAACTCAGGGTTTCAGCAAAGTTTTCAGTTTTATTAGGTTTATTATTCAGCCGTAAAGCGCGGAATAGCCTTTCAGCAACCGACGACAAACCCCATTAACAGAGGAGATTTACGAGGACGATGCCTGGGTTGGAGAGCCTGGTCTATGAGAATAGGTTGCGTGACCTCCGCCTTTTCTCCTTGGAGCGACGGAGGATGAGAGGTGACTGAGAGAGGTGTACAAGACGATGACGGTGATTGATCGTGTGGACAGCTGGAGGCTTTTCCCCAGGGTTGAAATGGCTAACACGAGAGAGCATAGCTTTATGGAATTTGGGGGTCGGTACAAGGGGAAGGTCAGAGGTAAGATTTTCACACAGAGAGTGCAGGGTGCGTGGAATGCACTCCCAGCGAAGGCGGATGCAATGGATCTTTAAGTGCAAACACAGAATAATCTGCAGATGCTGGGGTCAAAGCAACACTCAGAGCACGCTGGAAGAACTCAGCAGGTCGGGCAGCCTCCGTGGGAAAGATCGGTCGACGTTTCGGGCCGGAACGTCCCGACGAAGGGTTCCGGCCAGAAACGTCGACCAATCTTTTCCACGGATGCTGCCCGACCTGCTGAGTTCCTCCAGGGTGTTGTGGGGATCTTTTAAGTGTCTGTGAGATCGGCGCATGGAGTTTAGAAACATAGAGGGCTGTGTGGCAGGGTAATTCTGGGCTGTTTCCAGAGTAGGTGCCATGATCGGCACAACATTGTAGGCCGAAGAGCCTGTAATTTGCTGTAGATTTCTATCTTCTATGTTCGATGTTCTAACAGTAACTTAACCACGGGACACTTTACAATGACCAATTAATCTTCACGGACTTTGGATAGGGAGATCTACAGATTTATTACACATGACGCCGGACTTCATCTCCGAACTCGCAATGCTAACAGCACCTGAGTAAAATAGGGTTGATTGAGGCTTAAGAGCAGAGAGACTATGTTATTTGCTGCTTCGCTTGGAAACACTAAAGCTTATTAGGTACTTTCTAGTCCCTGGATAGACACTCCTGCCTTCCATCCTCGTATCCCCACCACTCTGTCCAAATGGGTTTCTGCCTCTGGGACACTAATGGAAGCTGAATACGAGGAGACTGACACAATATTCAGTGGGCGAATACGTATCCCTTGCTCACAGCGAGCTCCGTGACGCTAAGGTTGAAATTAATGGAATTATTCCCACTTGGCCGCTTGTGCCGCTGAACCGGCCTCACGCCAAGTGAATAACGGAGCTATGCTGGGGGTTGAGAGCGAAACACTACGATATTTCATGTTTCTGAGCGTACCAAGTGGTCAGAAAACTATCGGCCCATGATGGGGGTCAGGACGGTATAGAAATTGTATCACACAGCAACGTTGAGAGGGAATATGTTGGTGGCAGTGTGGAGGTGGCAATTACGGGATGAAAGGTCTGGGTTGAGCTGAGAAAACTAAGCTGCTTTGATACTAACGAGTCAAAACCTTCAGTGATATCTTCATCGTGAGGATGTGAAACGCAGAGAGAATCCTCCGGAGACATGGGGAACAATTATACAGAAACAAGGAAAGACATTCTGAACGATGGCTTTTTCCTCGATGGTTGTCCTTCCTCTGTGTCAATTCACCTGCCAACTATCCTCTTCCGTTCACCAGTGACGTCATCTGAGGAAACAACACACCATTTATGTTGACTACGTCAGTAACCCGGAAGTGCTGCTGCTGGTGAGTTTCAATTACGGGGTGATGATTTTCGAATCTGTACCAAACATCATGACAATGCAACCTTGAAAACAACTAGTATATTTCATGTCGCCAGGGGCCCAGGAAATTTGTTCCTTTCAATATCAATATAACGCTGTATGATACCGCCTAATTCGCATCTTTCCCTGTTAAGTGTCACGAAACTGCTAATCACAGTGTAGTATATACATGGACACAACCATGGCACTGCATAGCTCACAGACCTGAAATTAGTAGGTACGTTTCCTTTACAAGTGACACTGTGTATCGTCAGGCCAATATTCCATTCACATACCTCTTCAGATCACTGTAAGCAGATCGGTCCTGCAGCACAAGTCCCTGTTAATGTGAGGAAATCAGCATGATTAGCAGCATTTTGTTATTAAAAGCATTTTGTGATAGAAGAGAACAGCAATAATACTGAAGAATACTTGCGCTTATTTAATAAATTCTGTCTGAAAGTAACACGGAATAGTCAGACCATGATGAAAAGAGGATCAGGGACAGACAGTCATGATCCCCAAGCGAAACATAGAAACATAGAAACATCGAAAATAGGTGCAGGAGTAGGCCATTCGGCCCTTCGAGCCTGCACCGCCATTTATTATGATCATGGCTGATCATCCAACTCAGAACCCTGCACCAGCCTTCCCTCCATACCCCCTGATCGCCGTAGGCACAAGGGCCATATCTAACTCCCTCTTAAATATAGCCAATGAACTGGCTTCAACTGTTTCCTGTGGCAGAAAATTCCACAGATTCACCACTCTCTGTGTGAAGAAGTTTTTCCTAATCTCTGTCCTAAAAGGCTTCCCCCTTATCCTCAAACTGTGACCCCTCGTTCTGGACGTCCCCAACATCGGGAACAATCTTCCTGCATGTAGCCTGTCCGATCCCTTTAGGATTTTATACGTTTCAATCAGATCCCCCCTCAATCTTCTAAATTCCAACGAGTACAAGCCTAGTTCATCCAGTCTTTCTTCATATGGAAGTCCTGCCATCCGAGGAATCAATCTGGTGAACCTTCTTTGTACTCCCTCTATGGCAAGGATGTCTTTCCTCAGATTAGGGGACCAAAACTGCACACAATACTCCAGTTGTTGTCTCACCAAGGCCTTGTACAACTGCAGTAGTACCTCCCTGCTCCTGTACTCAAATCCTCTCGCTATAAATGCCAGCATACCATTCGCCTTTTTCACCGCCTGCTGTACCTGCATGCGCACTTTCAATGACTGGTGTATAATGACACCCAGGTCTCGTTGCACCTCCCAAAAGGGCACATAATCCCTTGTCACCCGCTTCCCTTCCTTCAAGAAGCTCAGAGTGATATTTGCAATTTTCCAATCCTCAGAAACAATTCAATAGTAATCTGTAGCTTGGAATATCAGTACTAATCCTTCTACTACCTCTTCAGCGGCCCACATCAGAATTTTGTGGTGCAGTTAATCTCGTCCATTTCGTCCAGGTGATTTATCTACCTTCGGCCCTTCCAACTTGCCTTTCATCTTCTCATTATAGTGACTGCAACCACTCCCGTGTCCTGACACTGTCACACTGATCGTTTGCTCCACAGCAAAGACTGACACTAATAATTCATGAGTTGATCCGCCATGTCCTTGTCCCCAACTGTTGCCTCTTCGATTTCATTTTCGCTATCGAATGCCTCACTTCAGCGTCTGTCTCTTACTGTGTAAAGTGGAAACAATTACTTCAAGAAGGCATTGACGCAAATGTAGGCCTTACCATATGAGTGGAATTTCCATCATCTGCATTGTCCATTGTGCCCTGGAACGAGAACATGAAGATTTCTATTGAAGCGTTTAACCAAGTGCACAACAATTGTATTCTGACTCTGCACATAAAAAAGGGAGTATCAATTTTCACATTCACTGCTGATTGGAGCATATTGCATCATTCGCCGTTCGACAGACTGCGCGTTTCCGATTCAGTGTCAGGAAAGTACATATTTTCTCTGACACCAGGAACGCTTCCGGACAGCATTAGATGATTTGTAAGCATTCAGCAATAAGGGTAGCATGATGAATGTTATTTGACGAGGAGCTCGCCTACAGAACCAAACATCTTGAGAGATTATTCCTGATCAGAATTTGCACGTCACAGAGAGGGGATATGGACTTGTGTCCTCAGGATGCTGACCGTATTTGCTATTTCTCTAAACGTTCACATAGATCATCGCTAATCACAGTCCGGCAGGTGCAGACCTAACCACCGCTTCCCCTTGTGTCTTTCCCGCTTTGACCGGACATTTAAAGAGGATCCTTCATGAAATATATTCCACTCAGAGTAAGAGCTGTCTTTTTTGCATTGTACAACAATTATGTATTCTGCAGAAACAGCAAATAACTCGGGTGAAGAAGTTCTGCAGGTGCTGGAAATCCGGAATAACGCACACAAAATGCCGGAGGAACCCAGCATTTCAGGTAGCATCAATGAAAATTAATAAACATTCGACGTTTTGGGCCGAAAGCCTTCTGCTGGACTGGAAAGGAAGCAGAAAGGCGCCAGAATTTAAAAAAAAAACAATAAGTGGGGGAGAGGAAGGTTGTCTATGTGGAAGGTGAATGGTGGGCCTGGACAGTGGGGAAGGTAAAGCGCTGAAGGAAAATGAATCCGATTACAGAGGAGACGGGACCATGGTAGAAATCGAAGATGGAGAGTCTCCGGGGAAGTTCATGGACATGTGAAGATAAGAGATAAGAGTCGAGGGCGAAGAATGGAACAAGAGGGAAGTGAACAAAAACACGGGTAGGAAAAGGTCGATGTTCGTTGCTATCTGGTTTGGGTCTACTTAGAGGCGTTGTTCCTCAGTTAACTGGAAATGTGAACCGGTGATCTACATAAATGGCCAATCAGTGCCCAAGGGCCCGATGGACGCTACCGATCACATTACCGATGTTCTTATCTTTCCTTCGCAAAACAATGACTGAGACCATGAACATAATACAAACATCCAACCTGCTCATTCCCTGGGAAATTTTCATAGTTTTGCGATGCGTCCGCAGCGTTTGTATCCAAGGTGCCTGTGGGGGCAAAACAGAATATGTCACAACGGTGAAGAGCAGTAGGGACCGTTGTTAGTGCTGCAGACGTCAATCCGGGCCCCAAACAAAATGCAACCATAGCGTGAGCCACGTCCCATCCAGTTGTCAGAAACACGTAATCTCTTGTACAGAAGACCAGTAACTGAGGGCCTATATTGATCAATATGAAGGGAAATTAAGTCCACTAACCTGCAATTCCATCTCTCCCTGATATTGTAATGTTCAGTTCAAAATTTAAACTTTTTTCACTGGGATACCAAACGATAGGCAAGATAAAACGACCTCCAGCTTGTGTGCGCTATGAGCTTCCATATTTAAATGCAATGTTTAGATTTCCGTGGGCTCAGTAATAGAACAGTTCAAACTGGGTTCACTCACTGTTTTTTCCGGAATTGGTGCTCGTGTCGTGTTTGGATTGCGGTGGATCTTTGATGCTGAATAAACAGAAACAAAGGTCAAAACATGAATTCGGCAGGATGTCACTTTCCTTCACTGATACACCGAATGAGAACGACCCCTATAATTCCATTTGATAATTTCTATTCATTCCTTGATACTGTTCCTGTTATTGGATACCCGATTCCAGTCCTACTCGATCTCAACAACAGTGACCATAATGGGTTATGGATAGAAAACGTTCTGGAATTTCGGACCTCAGCTTTCCAGGAGAAAGTGACACACCTGCATTAATGAACGCAGCCCACTTTCAAACAAATGCTCACACTTCAGGAAAGCCACGTCCACGTACAAGATAATACTGATTCTGTCCACGGATGTCTCCTGATCTGTGGCATAATTCTAGAGTTGCTAATCAATTTTAGCTCCTCCTTGGGTAAAGAGGTTTAAAATGCCAACAGGTGGAGACCGAGCGGTCCCCATTTTCCTTAAACACCGGGGACGTGCGGATTGACCAACTGCTCCACTGTGACTGAAACTGATTGTTATCGACAGGGTAATATTCACTCATAGATCCGTTATCTCACGGAAAAGGACCTCAGTGCCTGGTGAGGATCTACACCAATGCACCGTCCGTGTTCCATTCCTGAACCTTGCACATGAATCGTCACCATTTAATTATCCATTTCCCTCTTAAAGGCCGCAGTTGATCCGCCCTCAGGAGATCTGCAAACAGAGCGCCCCCTGTTCCAGCAGCAAACTGCTGGAAAGCAAACCATTCACCCTGACTTGTAATGCCTGCCTCTTTCATCTAGAGTCTCTAGTCTTTAATCCTGGACTCAGTGATGTGGAAGAGCAACTTCAAACTCACATATGAAACTCTGATGTTTATGAGTTTCAGTATAAACTCCACCTTAAATGCCTTCCAGGAAACAGCTGTCTTCCAAAAGCACAATCTATCCCTGAACCCAGTATCCGCTCTGGTATATTTCTTCTGCACCATTTCTGAATCCTTAGCTTGCCTCCTGTCATATGGTGAGGAGACATGAACAATACATTTTCAATACGGCCAAGAGTTCTGTCCCTGTTAGGTACACATTTCTGACTCCAATAATTGTTGCCACGGTAATAAATCGCAGAACTCTCTGTGCCCTGTGAAGCACTTCCTCATCCTGCATCTCCGCACCCAAAAGGGTCTGTTCATGTCCCCCAACAAATAATGCCTGACTCGCCAGTGCCCTCCAGCTCCAGTTTGTGTAATTTGCTTCAGTCAGCTGTCGCATCGCAAATTCGCGTTCAAAGTTTTCAATGTGTCATTTCTGCAAAAACACCTCCCCCAATTATTGACAGAAGTAGTGATTTTCTGAGAAAAATGCATTTACCCGCCAGTTTTCCTCGCGGTCAACCATCCAGTGATTCCACCGATCAGGCCCACGCCAAGTAAACCAAGCATAATGCCTGCGATTGCGCCAGAGCCGAGGGTAAAAATACCATCTGTTTTAGCTATTAACACACAGAGCAAATTTATAGATTACATCTGCGAAAACTCATCTTTTTCAGTGGCAAATTGATTTTAATAACTATTTGACTATGTAAGTTTGGAATCGATTATTTTGTCCCAGACAGTTCAGATTTGAACGTCGATCCACGCTTTGAAATATTCTGGTCGCCAGTCTGGACATTGAAAATAGATTGTGATCAATAAAACGAGATAAGTTCGCTATCTCCTGTCTGTGACCAAAAGAACAATTGGGTATTTGTTCGGTTTACAATCTAAATAGATTTGAGAATCTTCCAACTCGAAGTGGTTCTTTAATAATTCCTTGCTAAAGCACACCGTCACAGCCCCGGCTATTCTGTCATTTCTGACGGCATTTGCCCCCTATATTATCGGCTATCAGACATGCTGTTCGTTCATGTTTTAAACTTACAACGGCTGCGGACGTAATTTCACCACTTCCGTCACAAAATATTGCCATCCTTTCAATAAACAAATGACAATGGGTGCAAAAGTAGACCATACGGCCCTTCGAGCCTACACCGCCATTCTGAGATCATGGCTGATCAACTACTATCATTACCCGGTTTCTGCCTTGTCCCCATAACCCTTGATTCCCCTATCCATAAGATACCTATCTAGCTCCTTCTTGAAAGCATCCAGACAATTGGCCTCCACTGCCTTCTGAGACAACGCGTTCCACACCTCCACAACTCTCTGGGAGAAGAAGTTCCTCCTCAGCTCTGTCCTAAATGACCTACCCCTTATTCTTAAACCATGCCCTCTGGTACTGGACTCTCCCAGCATCTGGAAAGTATTTCCTACCTCTATCTTGTCCAATCCCTTAATAATCTTATATGTCTCAATCAGATCCCCCTCAATCTCCTTAATTCCAGCGTGTACAAGCCCAGTCTCTCTAACCTCTCTGCGTAAGACAGTCCGGACATCCCAGGAATTAACCTAGTGAACCTACGCTGCACCTCCTCCACAGCCAGAAGGTCCTTCCTTAACCCTGGAGACCAAAACTGCACACAATGCTCCAGGTGTGGTCTCACCAGGGCCCTGTACAAATGCAAAATGATTTCCTTGCTCTTGTACTCCATTCCCTTTGTAATAAAGGCCAACATTCCATTAGCCTTCTTCACTGCCTGCTGCACTTGCTCATTCACCTTCAGAGACTGATGAACAAGTACTCCTAGATCTCTTTGTATTTCTCCCTTACCTAACTCCACACCGTTCAGATAATAATCTGCCTTCCTGTTCTTGCTCCCAAAGTGAATAACCTCACACTTATTCACATTAAACGCCATCTGCTGTCACTTAAGGTGATAAAGTATTCTTCTTTCAGAGTTTCCGCATACTTGGTTTTTCCCTGCAGCAAGTGTGTGCATTATCTATCAGATCACAGTAAAACAAAATTGTACTTGGTTACAGTTCAATTGTTCCCTGGGACATGTGAAAATAAGACACCAGTGTCACTTGCTCTTGAAGCAAGAACTAGAACCATTTCATATCTAACACGTGGCAAAGGAGTGGCGAAGGAGGAAGGGAATGCGAATTATGATCATTGGGCTCTCTTCCAGGGATGTTGCGACCGACACCGAAGGGACGGTTTGCTCCTGAACTGGATTGTCCTTCCGGGATGTTTTATTGTTGTTGTTCGATAGGGTTTAAAGTGGAGTTGCAGGGAGATGGAAATCAGACTGTTACAACGGTACGTGGAGATGCTGTGGAGACAGATATCGGTACGAGCTCAGCTGCTCCGGATTGGGTGTTGTGCAATGAGCCAGAATTGAATTTAAGGGGAAAAAAAAGAACGTTGGCGTAAGTGATCACAACATGATCGAATTCATCCTGAAATTTGAGAAGGAGAAGCTGAAGTCAGTGCGTCAAAAGAAATTAGAGAAGCACTGGAGAGGAGATGGCCAGTTTTAATTGAAAAAGAACACTGGCAGGGATGACGGCAGAGGAGGAAGATATATTCTAAAGGAAACATGGCTAACCGTGGCTAACAAGAGAAGTGAAAGCCAACACATTGTCCAAAAGCAGGATTTATAATGGAACAATTATTAATGGGAAGTTAGATGATTGGGTAGTTTAGGAAGAACAGCATTTAAAACGTTTCTAAACTGTAAATATCTAAGGAAATGGGATGTAGACAAATTATATGTATTAGATAATTGTTCAAAGGACATGAAACAGTTATCCAAAAATAGATTACAAGATCTCATTTACCTTTGGTTTTCCAAAACATATAGACTTGATCCATAATAGAGGGTTAAAAAAGATATAACCGCGCTTTCTAGAATAAATTTATTCAACCCGAAAAAGTTTAGAAATTGAAACCATATTCGTGAAGTATATTTAACTATTGGATTATCCGTTTGTTTATGCAATGTAGAAAGAGCAAAGGGAAGGGAAGTCCCTAAGACAGAACCCAATGAAAACCCTTTTATAGATTTGAATTCAAGATATATCCAATGTGGACTAGAAGTTGTGTCCAATTCTCATGTCCAAATTTTTAAATATCGAATATTAATTGCCTAATAGTAAAATCTAAAGTTCGGCAGTGCCAGCCCACCCTCCCTTTTAGACTTCTGTAAGTATCTTTAAACTAACCCAGGAGTTTTATTCTGCCATATATATGAACAGATTTTAGAATCAACATTATCAATACAAGATTTCGGAAAAAAATTTGGCACCGCTTGAAATAAATATAAGAATTGAGGTAAAATAATCGCCTTGATAGCATTAATCCGATTTAACAGTGACAAAGGCATTGGTGAGCATTTAGTAAGCAGATGTTTAATCTGATCAATTAAAGGCATAACATTAGCTTTAAATAAATCCTTGCGCTGCTTTTTTTTGTAATTTTAACCAGTAAATAAGTGAAATAGTCGGTAAGCAATCTAAACGGTAAACATCCATAAATGGGAACCTGCATATTTAGCGGAAAATTTAAAAAAAAACAAACGTCAGTTAAAAAGTAATTAAGAAGGTAAAGATGAATGCGAAAGTACTCTAGCCAATAATATTAATGACGACAGGCAAAGTGTCTTCACGTACATCAAGAGTGAAAAGAGAAGCGGGAGTGGATATCGGGACGTTGAAGAACGATGGTGGTGAGGTACTAACACACACAAAATGCTGGTGAACGCAACAGGCCAGGCAGCATCTCTAGGAAGAGGTACAGTCGAAGTTTCAGGCCAAGACCCTTCGTCAGGACTCAATGAAGGAAGAGCTAGTAAGAGATTTGAAAGTGGGAGTGGGAGGGGAAGATCCAAAATGATAGGAGAAGACAGGAGGGGGAGGGATGGAGCCAAGAGCTGGGCTGGTGATTGGCAAAAGGGGATACGAGAGGATTATGGGACAGGAGGTCCAGGGAGAAAGACGGGGGGGGGGGTAACCCAGAGGATGGGGAAGGGGTATAGTCAGAGGGACAGAGGGAGAAAAAGGAGAGTGAGAGAAAGAATGTGCGTATAAAAATAAATAACAGATGGGGTACGAGGGGGAGGTGGGGCATTAGCGGAAGTTAGAGAAGTCGATGTTCATGCCATCAGGTTGGAGGCTACCCAGACGGAATATAAGGTGTTGTTCCTCCAACCTGAGTGTGGTTTCATCTTTACAGTAGAGGAGGCCGTGGATAGACATGTCAGAATGGGAATGGGATGTGGAATTAAAATGTGTGGCCACTGGGAGATCCTGCTTTCTCTGGCGGACAGAGTGTAGATGTTCAGCAAAGCGATCTCCCAGTCTGCGGCGGGTCTCGCCAACATATAGAAGGCCAGATCGGGAGCACCGGACGCAGTATATCACCCCGACCAACTCACAGGTGAAGTGTCGCCTCACCTGGCAGGTGAGGTAGTAATGGGGGATAACGAATTGGTGAAAGAACTGAATTAGTATTTTGCATCAGCCCTCACTGCAGAATATACTGGTGATATGTTGAAAGTTCCAAGTATCAGGGGTCATGCAATGTTAGCATGCATTTCAAGGGTTCTAGAATATAAAAGCAAGGATGAAATGCTGCTTTATAAAGCACTGGTGAGACCTCACCTGGAGTATTGTGATCTATTTTTGGATCCTCGTTTTAGAAAGAATGTGATGAAACTGCAGGAGATTCCCCAAAATGATTCCAGCTTTGAACGGCCTTTCAGGAGACGAGAGAGTGAAGGTGCTGGGTCTCTACCCACTGCAATTTAGAAGAATGTGGGGTGACGTCATGGAGACCTACCGAATTGTGAAAGGTCTTAGTAGAGTGGATGTGGAGAGGATGTTTCTCATGTGGGAGAGTTTAATGCCAGAAGGCAAAATCTCTGAATAGAGTGGCGTGCTATTAGAACGGAGACGAAAAGGAATTCATTTCGCCTGAGGGTGGTGAATCTGGGAATTATAATCCATAGGCAGCTATAGAGACCATGTTGTTATGTAAGTTTAAGGCAGAAGCCATGTCGTTACGTAAATATGAACAGAGGACGAATGATTCTTGATTGGTCAGGGCATGAAGGAAGATGCGGAAACGAATGCGATTGTGACTGTGAGGAATGTTGGATCACGAATTATGAAATGGCGGAACAGACTCCATTGGCCAAATGGTCCAATCCTCCTTCCAATGCCTTATGGCTTTATGATCTTAACTGCAGCAAGGTAGTATTTGTAATGCAATCCGCAAGTCAAAACAATTCCGCTTTTCATCTGAATCAATACTGTTATTCATCACTATGCAACATACAACTACATTGATATCGTAGTCAATATTCTGATCGGGTTCAGGCATTTAGTTCAGATACGCCGGCCTGACTGCACCAACATCATTAATTAAATGACCTCAAGAAAGGGAGAAACAGACTGCCTACCGAGCACATTGATTTGCGTGGTTGAGGTATTGTTCCTGTTTGTAACAGTGTTATAGGCCTCACAAGTGTAGTTTCCCGTCTGGCAGACAGAGATGTTGTCGAGGATGAGAACCTGCCCACTTTGTGGGTGGGCACCGTTCAGTCGCCATTTCAATTCAGCAACTGGCCGCGACTGTGTCAAACATGTTAACCTTATGGTGCTTCCGGCAACGTGAAGAGAGGAGTTCGGTTGAGTGATGATATATGGACGGTCCGGTCCGTCTAAAACAAATGGACAAAACGGATTGACAGAAAATTACACAGGAAATACATCAGAGTTTCTCAGCGTAAGAGGAGGAACAGCCCATCACCGTTGAAAGTGCTCCTGTACACCAGCGAATGCATTTTTCTGGAAGACACGCGCTGTAAGTAGGATAGGAGAGTCGGGGAACAGTGTCAGATCATCCCCAGACCCGCTTCCTTCTCCAAACTGGAGACAATGCACGCCAGACATAAGCGTATTCTTTTGCATAACTTCTCTAGGTGTGGGGTTTGTGGAAAATAATTCAGGAAAACCTTTCCAAACAAAATAGCCGACGTCTCTCTGCGGTGCTAAAGTAAGACAGCTTGGAGTGTAGGTACAGTCACTAATGTAATCAGGGTTCGGGCAGAATCTCACGTGGGCGTACACCATACTGTCACGTCACTGACCTTGCATGTAATTATAGGAACTCTCCAATTTACAGCGTGTATGGACGGGCCCATTTTCAGATTCAATATTCTATGTTCAGTCTCTATCATAAGTCGAGGGATAGAGATTAAGAGTCGCGATGTAATGATGCACCTCTGCAAAACTCTGGTTAGGCCACACTGGGAGTACTGCGTCCAGTTCTGGTCGCCTCACTACAGGAAGGATGCGGAAGTATTGGAAAGGGTACAGAGGAGATTTACCAGGATGCTGCCTGGTTTGGAGAGTATGCATTATGATGAGAGATTAAGGGAGCTAGGGCTTTATTCTTTGGAGAGAAGGAGGATGAGAGGGGGCATGATAGAGGTATACAACTTATTAAGAGGAACGGATAGAGTGGATAGGCACCCCACCCAAATTTCATGTAGATCACAATTGCCTTTGAACTGTGGTGATTGGAAAATCTAAAAACGCATCGTGAAGACACTTGTAGGACAGAGCAGTTTATCCTGCACATTTCTTTCATCTGCAGTGCAGAAGTGAACCGACGATGTGGTAGTTTCATCCCGACGCAATGCGACTCGGATTTGAGGTTGGAAATTCAAAATTTCAATTTTAATTCACCAGCGCCCGAGACAGACTCGAATCCGTCTCCCAATCAACTGTTCAGTTACTTCGGTGCTTGCCTGTAGTTGTTTATTTCTAGGGTAACATTCACTGATATAATCCCACTCTCCCGGAACCCCGTATCCAGCAGGACTTGTAAAATGATATGTAATTACCGGAGACTCGGGTTACTTACAGTAGACATCGAGATGAAACGGGGCGCTTGTCGAGCTGTTTATCAAGTTACTTGCTCTGCAGGTGAAATTTTCGTCTGTCCGTCGCACTCCTGAAACAGCGAGTGTGCTGTTATCGGCACTCAGTTCAAACCTGCCACCGGGAATTATCGGGCTGTTCTCCTTAAGCCACAGGTAAGAGACTTCCGTGCCTCTTGCGAAGCAGGTTATCGCGACGCTGTCACTGTACTCTATCAGTCTGGTGGCATTAGATGTTACGGTGACATTGGAAACAGGTTCTGTTAAAACATAGGCGATTGGTTAGTGCTCAGATCAGCAATATAATCTGGAAGTTTATAGATCCCGTTCCGTATCTGAAAACGAAATCAAATATTTATCATTCCATAATAAGTTAACATTAAACAATAATTCCATTTGATGGTCATAAGGTTTGAGATGAAAACACTGGAGCTGAGACACGTCTCTTCATTCCTCATTCTCCGCTCACTCAGAGCCAGTATTCTGAAATCCTCTCCCTTCAGGCTTATCCATGGCGTGATAGGTCATCGCAGAGGCCCTTCGGCCCATTTTCCTTCATGATGACCAGGATGTCTCCCTGAACTATTCCCATTTGCCAGCGACTGGACCGTGTACAAACTGTTATATCCTTTTACAATCTAAATGATTTCTGAACATTAAAGTTGCACGCACCCCCAGCATTCCCTCCGGCAGTTCCTAACACTTACGAAACACAGGTTGCATGAAGATGTCGCTATTTGGGTCCCTTTTAAATTGTACCTCACTCGGTATCAATCTATTTTCTTCACTTTAGACTCATCATGCTGAGACATACGTGAACATCGAGATAAGCTGTTCCCCTCGTGCTTTTTAGTCTCCTCTATATGGCCATGCAACGGCCTCCCACCCTCCCAGATGAAGATCTCGATCGAACAAGACGTCTAACGCCAAAACATGCCCATTCTGTTTGCATCCTTATGAATACTTCCTGCACCGTTTGCAGGTTAATTGAGTTCTTCTCATTCTGTCTAAAGATGAATGTTTGGCTTTATGATCATGAAAAGATAAAATAAAATATGCAGGCTGTCGACTCCGTCTATGACTCGCACAATCTTATTGCCCGTGCTCTCTGACTCAGGCAGCATTCTTGTCAGCCACCTCTGCGCCGTCTCTAATGCCTCCACAAGCTTCTTATAGAACGAAACTTTCCCATTTTAAATAGTGAAACATTATCTAGTCACCAGCCCTGCTGGACCTCATTTCTCTGGAGAGGGGATAGGAAGATATTTGCCATTGGTCTCCTCACTCTCTGAATAGGAGTGTGGATTTATCCACTTTATTGATCTTCAGGAGAGCCAATACTCCTAGCTCCATTTTGAGTTCTCTGCCAGTTTATTTCGTAAACTATTAAAAAAATCAAGAATCATTTTTTTGCTTTAGCTTCCAAATCTTTACATTTTGTCTTCCTGGGTAAATTCACTGCTGTCTCGTCATTTAAAGAGCTCTGATAGTCAGACGCTTGTCCTTCCTTCTACTGGAACAAACGTCCTGTCTATTGTGCACTGGGCAGTTGGTGCTTAAGGAGTTCCACGTGGCAGGTGTGGACGTCCCTAAAGTCAGCTGTTTAAAATAACTCTCCAGAGTTCCCGCCTAATGGAGTCATAATTGAAATTGATCAAATTTAATTTAATTTCTCCCGCAATGTCGACACCGTACCTCATCGATTGCTATCTTAAAACTGAAGGAATTCTGATCATTCTGAGATCTTGTAGCATATGTACGTTACGGAAAAATGTGCAGAAGGTCGGATATTGGGTAATTGTGTTCCATTTATCACGATGAGTGGGAAGCTCCAGCTGGGAAACCCCCGGCCAGAGAGCGTGTTTTCAGTTACAGGAACAGTATTTAAGGGATTTCTAAGAGATAACCTCGACCATCATTCTGATAGTCAAGGCTTGATCGCGAATGGTCAGTGTGGTAATTCTGCGGGTCTGACAAAACGTTTGGATTTGCTGGGGTCCGGTGTAGGTAGAACAGTGGATTTTGTCTACATGGTCTTCAGTAAGGCCTTTAACAAGGTTCCACATGACAAATTCATCTGCGTTAGGGGGACAGCGATACACGATAAGAGGGAGAGGTTTAAAAGAGGTCTAAGGAAAGGTAACACAGACGGTAATAAGCACCTGGAATGAGCTCCCTGATGAAGTTGTCAAGCTGAACACAGCTGCAACTTTTAAGACGAACTTCGATAAACAATTGGAACGGAATGGTTTGGAATGTAATTGACCGAACGCAGCAACTGCGAATACCAAGGAGATGCAGGGGTCGGCATTGACATGTTGGGCCGAAGGGACTGTTTCCTTCCTGTTTTAATCTGCGACGCCATGGCGTTTTGAAATTTCATTTTCCAAAAACAAACCCGACAAAAATGTCAAACCAATGGAGCTCGTGAAGGAGGAAGAAGGAAACAATTCACTTCAGGCAAGGGTGACTTGGCAATGAGAAAGATGATGCATAATCACTGGCAAACACAGGACAGAAATACTGACAACAGTTTCTCAAATCATCCAGATAAACCATCGCTACTGAAATGATCCAAAGTTCAGTGTTAGTGTTAATGTTTTGGAGCCAATGGAAATTGTTTCACACAAAACGGAACAGGTATAAATTGGGAACAACAGGAATTCTGCAGATGCTGGAAATTTAAGCAACACACATAAAAGTTGCTGGTGAACGCAGCAGGCCAGGCAGCATCTCTATGAAGAGGTGCAGTCGACGTTTCAGGCCGAGACCCTTCGTCAGGACTAACTGAAGGAAGAGTGAGTAAGGGATTTGAAAGTGGGAGGGGCAGGGGGAGATCCAAAATGATAGGAGAAAACAGGAGGGGGAGGGATGGAGCCAAGAGCTGGACAGGTGATAGGCAAAAGGGATACGAGAGGATCATGGGACAGGAGGTCCGGGAAGGAAGACAAGGAGGTGGGGGGGGGGGAAGACCCAGAGGATGGGCAAGGGGTATATTCAGAGGGACAGAGGGAGAAAAAGGAGAGTGAGAGAAAGAATGTGTGTATAAAAATAAGTAACAGATGGGGTACGAGGGGGAGGTGGGGCATTAGCGGTAGTTAGAGAAGTCGATGTTCATGCCATCGGGTTGGAGGCTACCCAGACGGAATATAAGGTATTGTTCCTCCAACCTGAGTGTGGCTTCATCTTTACAGTAGAGGAGGCCGTGGATAGAAATGTCAGAATGTGAATGGGATGTGGAATTAAAATGTGTGGCCATTGGGCATTCCTGCTTTCTCTGGCGGACAGAGCGTAGGTGTTCAGCAAAACGATCTCCCAGTCTGCGGCGGGTCTCGCCAATATATAAGAGGCCAGATCGGGAGCACCGGATGCAGTATATCACCCCGACCGACTCACAGGTGAAGTGTCGCCTCACCTGGCAGGTGAGGTAGTAATGGGGGATAACGAATTGGTGAAAGAACTGAATTAGTATTTTGCATCAGCCTTCACCGCAGAATATACTGGTGATATGTTGAAAGTTCCAAGTATCAGGGGTCATGCAATGTTAGCATGCATTTCAAGGGTTCTAGAATATAAAAGCAAGGATGAAATGCTGCTTTATAAAGCACTGGTGAGACCTCACCTGGAGTATTGTGATCTATTTTTGGATCCTCGTTTTAGAAAGAATGTGATGAAACTGCAGGAGATTCCCCAAAATGATTCCAGCTTTGAACGGCCTTTCAGGAGACGAGAGAGTGAAGGTGCTGGGCCTCTACCCACTGCAATTTAGAAGAATATGGGGTGACGTCATGGAGACCTACCGAATTGTGAAAGGCCTTAGTAGAGTGGATGTGGAGAGGATGTTTCTCATGTGGGAGAGTTTAATACCAGAAGGCAAAATCTCTGAATAGAGTGGCGTGCTTTTAGAACGGAGACGAAAAGGAATTCATTTCGCCTGAGGGTGGTGAATCTGGGAATTATAATCCATAGGCAGCTATAGAGACCATGTTGTTATGCAAGTTTAAGGCAGAAGCCATGTCGTTACGTAAATATGAACAGAGGATGAATGATTCTTGATTGGTCAGGGCATGAAGGAAGATGCGGAAACGAATGCGATTGTGACTGTGAGGAATGTTGGATCACGAATTATGAAATGGCGGAACAGACTCCATTGGCCAAATGGTCCAATCCTCCTTCCAATACCTTATGGCTTTATGATCTTAACTGCAGCAAGGTAGTATTTGTAATGCAATCCGCAAGTCAAAACAATTCCGCTTTTCATCTGAATCAATACTGTTATTCATCACTATGCAACATCGTGGATTGATATCGTAGTCAATATTCTGATCGGGTTCAGGCATTTAGTTCAGACACGCCGGCCTGACTGCACCAACATCATTAATTAAATGACCTCAAGAAAGGGAGAAACAGACTGCCTACCGAACACTTTGATTTGCGTGGTTGAGGTATTGTTCCTGTTTGTAACATCGTTATAGGCCTCACAAGTGTAGTTTCCCGTCTGGCTGACAGAGATGTTGTCGAGGTTGAGAACCTGCCCACTTTGTGGGTGGGCACCGTTCAGTCGCCATTTCAATTCAGCAACTGGCCGCGACTGTGTCAAACATGTTAACCTTATGGTGCTTCCGGCAACGTGAAGAGAGGAGTTCGGTTGAGTGATGATATATGGACGGTCCGGTCCGTCTAAAACAAATGGACAAAACGGATTGACAGAAAATTACACAGGAAATACATCAGAGTTTCTCAGCGTAAGAGGAGGAACAGCCCATCACCATTGAAAGTGCTCCTGTACACCAGCGAATGCATTTTTCTGGAAGACACGCGCTGTAAGTAGGATAGGAGAGTCGGGGAACAGTGTCAGATCATCCCCAGACCCGCTTCCTTCTCCAAACTGGAGACAATGCACGCCAGACATAAGCGTATTCTTTTGCATAACTTCTCTAGGTGTGGGGTTTGTGGAAAATAATTCAGGAAAACCTTTCCAAACAAAATAGCCGACGTCTCTCTGCGGTGCTAAAGTAAGACAGCTTGGAGTGTAGGTACAATCACTAATGTAATCAGGGTTCGGGCAGAATCTCACGTGGGCGTACACCATACTGTCACGTCACTGACCTTGCATGTAATTATAGGAACTCTCCAATTTACAGCGTGTATGGACGGGCCCATTTTCAGATTCAATATTCTATGTTCAGTCTCTATCATAAGTCGAGGGATAGAGATTAAGAGTCGCGATGTAATGATGCACCTCTGCAAAACTCTGGTTAGGCCACACTGGGAGTACTGCGTCCAGTTCTGGTTGCCTCACTATAGGAAGGATGCGGAAGTATTGGAAAGGGTACAGAGGAGATTTACCAGGATGCTGCCTGGTTTGGAGAGTATGCATTATGATGAGAGATTAAGGGAGCTAGGGCTTTATTCTTTGGAGAGAAGGAGGATGAGAGGGGGCATGATAGAGGTATACAACTTATTAAGAGGAACGGATAGAGTGGATAGGCACCCCACCCAAATTTCATGTAGATCACAATTGCCTTTGAACTGTGGTGATTGGAAAATCTAAAAACGCATCGTGAAGACACTTGTAGGACAGAGCAGTTTATCCTGCACATTTCTTTCATCTGCAGTGCAGAAGTGAACCGACGATGTGGTAGTTTCATCCCGACGCAATGCGACTCGGATTTGAGGTTGGAAATTCAAAATTTCAATTTTAATTCACCAGCGCCCGAGACAGACTCGAATCCGTCTCCCAATCAACTGTTCAGTTACTTCGGTGCTTGCCTGTAGTTGTTTATTTCTAGGGTAACATTCACTGATATAATCCCACTCTCCCGGAACCCCG